>NC_056746.1:1019163210-1019218210 GCF_019279795.1 Protopterus annectens | reverse complement strand
GAAAATATGTCTTTACAAAGAGTTTCATTAAAGATTGTCACTTAGAACAAACATCTGGATTAACAGTGGGTAGTGTTTGTTACATGGAGTAACAAAAAAAAATGCCAGTTTACACATTCATTATAATGCCCTGGGCATTGCACATGACCTGACAGTTGATGGAGGGGAAGCCCTTGTAGTTTATGAAGACCCTACCCTGCTCACCGGGTGGTGATTTGATGTGTATATGCGTGCAGTCTATAGCACCCACTACCTCAGGGTATTCTGCTATTTGGTATAAGAGACGCATATTGCTGGTCAATGCCTCATGGGTGTTGTGGAAATATATGTGCTCACCGGCATGTGCTGACATGGCATCCAGGAACTGGTGGAATACCCTGGATGCTGATGACTGTGAGATCACCATGATATCCCCAGTTGGCCTTTGGAAGTTACCTGTGGCTAGTATTCTTAAGCCTAGACATACCTTGGTATCCACTGGGATGGGTTCCCCTCTGTTGGTTCTGTGTGTGAGGCGTAGCCGGCACAGCTCAACAATTTGCTATAGGAGGTCCTGTCCACCCTATAGCCCTCCACTATCTCCAGCTCATGTAGCCCCCGGTAGGTTACCCTGGGTCTGTATGCTCTTCTCCTTCTCCTCACTGTGGGTTGGTCATCAGCATTCTCATTCTCACCACCCTCAGCCTATTCCACATATTGATTTATGAGAGCAAATGTGGCCCCTATCATTTTGTCGCTTTTGTTAGGTAACATTTCCCCGTTTGTGTACACCGGTGGTATAGAGTTTGTGGGAAAAGCCAGAGGGAAAGGTGTTTGCATAATTTATAGTAGTGTGCAGGACTGGGCTGCTGCCTGTGTAATTGGTTCATTCTGATACATTTCACCTGCCAGCTATGTTAGTTCTCCTAGATTACCTTCCTACTGTTGTTTTCCCTTCCCATTGCCTTCCTGTTTAAGCCCCAAGGTGCGCCACACAAGCCCAGTGCTCAGATGTGAATGCAGCTGCTATTTCCTGTTTTTATTTTGTTTGTTTAAAACCCGGTGCGCAGCACACACACCCGCTTAGGCAATGTAAATACTGCTAAGCAGCTTCAGACACACCCCCTTCCATACATGGGCCACAGAGCTCCAATAAGCTTACAGCATGCATGATACCCCCTTATGAAGTCATTTAGCTATTAGGCTTACACCATGGTGTTACTGCACCTACACATTTGGGTGCAAGCTAGCACTGAGAAATCTGTGATTCAGTATCATTGCTCTCATTTGCATAGGATTCACTGCTAATGCATGGTTACAAAACCGACACTCAGCCTTCCCCCTTAGCAACCACTATTCCATGGTCTTGTTGAATTATGCATGCCATTGACTATTATGGCAAAATTATGATTTTGGTTTAAAAGCTTATTTCCAGCTTTTTTATTATTTTCAGGCTGATCCCATTTGTGCACTGCTCCCCAATGCTTAAATGGCCAAAATTGGCCAAAAAAAAAAAGTTAATTTTTATAATTTTGCAACTGATTTTCATGCCTATGGCCATATATTTGGCCTTTGGCATGCCTAACCCTTCTAATACATGTGTTTTTATGAGCTGTCATGCCTCCGTTTTGTATTTTGTAGAAATGTATTTAGCTACTGGCTGAATACATTTCTGCAGTCTACATTATTCCTGCACAGACATCTGCCTGCTTCCTGGATCGCTAATTCACCTCATTTGCATGGTTTACACCAGCAAATGAGGTAATTAGCATACTGGGGCTGTGTCCATGCAGGAATAGTGCAGGGGCGCGCATGCACGTCCCGGGAGCTCATTCCTGGATCACACGTCAGCCATATTGCCTGCAGCAGCTCTTGCACTATTCCTGCAGGCCGTGCAGAGCTTGCTGATTCCTGGGGAATGTCTTTCCATATGCAGTCATCTCTATGGAAACTTATATGAGGTTATCATTCAAAAAATGTCACATATATATATATACATATATATATATATATATATATATATATATATATATATATATATATATATATATATATATATATATATATATAAAGAGAGAGAGAGAGAGAGAGATTGAGATTGAAAATTGTTGTGAATTGCATGTCCTTGAGGCATGCCATCATGTACAGCTTCACCTCCTTTGAAATATTTTAAGACTTGCATCAGTTCATCAAAGTCTAATTACTGAAAAAAGAAAAGCTGTTTGGAATCAAAAAGAATCACTCACTTTTCAGGATTGTGTTGCTTATAAAAAGGCAAGTCTTCCCACCACATCCCCCCACTGTTAACCCCACTCAGGGAGTTTTGCCACCTGTACCACTCAGTTTAAAATAACCTGCTTTGAGATCACTGCTGCTTGGGGAAAGGAGAATTTAAAATGCTGGAATCTGATTAGATGCACACACATTTCAGGGAAATGCTATGAGCTGAAAACATGGGTGTAGCACAAACCATAAGATACTGTGATAGACAACAGCACCAAGCAGTTTTGGTTATAGGTGTAAGACCTGGGCACTATACAAACCTCTGAATATAGCAGAGTATGATTTGCAGAATGATGCCCTTCTCAGCATATGTGTATCAAATGGCATGTTTACCTCTGTGGAATTTCTCAAAACGTCTTTCTAATTCTGCAAAAATATTACTAGAGCATCTTTTGCATAGCAGGAAAGTGGATCACTAACCATTTTATTAGCTACAGCATATTGCTTTATGGTTTATATCCATCATAGATTTCAAAATTACATTACCTGTTTAGTTTTTTAGTTTTGTCTGCTTTCACCTTAGTGAATCTTCAGTCATTCAGCTAATTTATAATACCTCTGTTGTTCTCTCTTTTCCAGCTGTCTGGCTTTTTGTGTAGTCTAAACCAACAACCACAGCCCATAACTGCATGTCAAAATGTCAAAGTAAAGTCAAAGTAAACTTTATTGTCAATCAGATATATACAGCAGTGCAAGCTGAATGAAAGTACGTTGATTTGGTCCCAGTGCAAGACTTAACAATGAACACATAGTTTGAGTGACAGTAAGACTAATGCACATACAGTAATAGTTAAAATATTAACAACACAATAAATTACCACAATTTGACAGGAAGTTGTTTATCAACAGCTTAAGTTGTAACTGCTTCTTTGACTGACATTCTTAGTGATTGCTGTCTGCACCTCTCTCCAGTGTATTGGAATGGATGCAGTAATACATGGAGAGACGGCACTTTACAGCCATCTCAACATACATGACAGTAGAGCTGTTTCCCACAGGACTTGTAGTACCAGCCACTGAAGCTATTCCCCCCATTGTCTTCCTTGAGAGGACCCTGATGATGCTTGTGGCCAGTCTTGCACATAGCTGCACAAATACAGTCAAAACATGAGGCTTAATGACTTACAACAGTGGATATTTATTAATAGGAATTATCTGCCAATCAAAATGTTGGCTTGCATTGTAGGTGAACTACAACAGTATTTTTTTATCTGTCTCTCTCGCTCTCTATCGGTCTAGATAGTTATTGGCAGACTAGCCCCATGTCATTTTCAGCTATGCCCTGGAACCCAAGAAGCAAGTACATTACAATAATAGTTATGTTGCATCACATGACAGAGTCAAATTCTGTGCTACATCACTGATTATATTATATCGCTTGATGAAATCAACTAGATTTGAATATGGCATCACATATGGTGCATTTATTTATTTTCGCATTTATTTAAATTTGCTTACTGGGTGTAGAGCACTGATCAAAAAATTACCAATAAGAGGCTCAGTCCAGGTTGCATCATGATATAAGAAAATAATGTACAGTATAAAAATAACAAACCAAATATGTTTATAGTTACATAATTGGAATAGAAAATATAGAGTATAGTTAAATAGGAGGAGTAGAGGAAGTGGAGATATGCCTATTAGTTGCTAGATTAGGAAAACTAGCAAATACCAGTAAGATTAAAGAAGGGATTGTTTTATATGTGTAGTGGGTTTAGAGCAGTAACAATCTGGTAAATTCAATCACAGTTTCAAACAAGTGACTTAATCAGGTGACTCCAATTTATGGGAGGTAAAGGTACTACCAGTTAGAAATATTGGTTTATGTGATGTTGTGGTTTGGAATGTGGGCTGAACAGGGAGTACTTTTTGTGATCAGTTAAATCAGAAGGAAGTCTTTACCATAGTTTTTGGGCAAGTGCAGAGAAGTGATGACTACTAAAGTGCAGTTTGAAAGAAGGGGTTTGTTGGGAGGGATCAGATCTGCTTGGCTTGTTAGGTTATAGGTTAGAGTTACATTAAAATATTTGGAAGAGAGAGGAGAAGGGGTGTCATGTTTTGGTATTCTGAAGAACAAGGAACCAAGAAAATTTGATCTGGTCTGTAGTGGAAGCCACTTAACCTTGGAAAGAATAAGACAGTGGTGTTCATTCCATGATGAGTTAGCTTTGAAGTAAGGCAGTGATGTTCATTCCATGGTGAGTTAGCTGTGAAGTAAGCAGTGATGCTCTTTCCATGGTGAGTTACCTGTGAAGTAAGGCAGCGATGTTCATTCCATGGTGAGTTAGCTGTGAAATAAGGCAGTGATGTTAATTACGTGGTGAGTTAGCTGTGAAGTAAGGCAGTGACGTTCCTTCCGTGGTGAGTTAGCTGTGAAGTAAGGCAGCGATGTTCATTCCATGGTGAGTTAGCTGTGAAGTAACGCAGTGATGTTCATTCCATGGTGAGTTAGTTAGCTGTGAAGGAAAGCAGCGATGTTCATTCCATGGTGAGTTAGTTAGCTGTGAAGGAAAGCAGCGATGTTCATTCCATGGTGGGTTAGCTGTGAAGTAAGGTAGTGATGTTCATTCCGTGGTGAGTAGGCTGTGAAGTAAGGCAGCGATGTTCATTCCATGGTAAGTTAGCTGTGAAGTAACGCAGTGATGTTCATTCCATGGTGAGCTACCTGTGAAGTAAGGCAGCGATGTTCATTCCATGGTGAGTTAGCTGTGAAGGAACGCAGCGATGTTCATTCCATGGTGAGCTACCTGTGAAGTAAGGCAGTGATGTTCATTTCATGGTAAGTTAGCTGTGAAGGAACGCAGTGATGTTCATTCCATGGTGAGCTACCTGTGAAGTAAGGCAGCAATGTTCATTCCACGGTGAGTTAGTTGTGAAGGAACGCAGTGATGTTCATTCCGTGGTGAGCTACCTGTGAAGTAAGGCAGCGATGTTCATTCCATGGTGAGTTAGTTAGCTGTGAAGGAAGGTGGCGATGTTCATTCCATGGTGAGCTAGCTGTGAAGTAAGACGGCGATGTTCATTCCATGGTGAGCTAGCTGTGAAGTAAGGCAGCGATGTTCATTCCATGGTAAGTTAGCTGTGATGGAACACAGTGATGTTCATTCCATGGTGAGCTACCTGTGAAGTAAGGCAGCGATGTTCATTCCATGGTAAGTTAGCTGTGAAGGAACGCAGTGATGTTCATTCCATGGTGAGCTACCTGTGAAGTAAGGCAGCAATGTTCATTCCATGGTAAGTTAGCTGTGAAGGAACGCAGTGATGTTCATTCCATGGTGAGCTACCTGTGAAGTAAGGCAGCGATGTTCATTCCATGGTGAGTTAGCTGTGAAGGAATGCAGTAATGTTCATTCCATGGTGAGCTACCTGTGAAGTAAGGCAACAATGTTCATTCCATGGTGAGTTAGTCAGCTGTGAAGGAAGGCAGTGATGTTCAGTCCATGGTGAGCTAGCTGTGAAGTAAGACAGCGATGTTCATTCGGTGGTGAATTAACTGTGAAGTAAGGCAGTGGTGTTCATTCCATGGTGAGTTAACTGTGAAGTAAGGCAGTGATGTTCATTCCATGGTGTTAGCTGTGAAGAAAGGCAGTGATGTTCATTCCATGGTGAGCTAGCTGTGAAGTAAGGCAGTGATGTTCATTCCATGGTGTTAGCTGTGAAGAAAGGCAGTGATGTTCATTCCATGGTGAGTTAGCTTTGAAGTAAGGCAGCGATGTTCCTTCTACGGTGAGTTACCTATAAATCAACATATTTTATTGGAGAGCATCTGAAGGGTGGCAGTGTTTTTGACAGAGGATGATGCAAACAAGGGTAGAGGATGCCTTTTCCTGAAGCAGGATATGAGAGAACCTGTGCTAATTTGTTGTCCCAGAACAGCAGACTGTTGATCTTGACTGTCAGCCTTTCTTCGTGTTTATGGAAGTTAATGATTGATCTAGCCAGGTCCCCAAATACTTAAATGAATTGATGCCTTCAATGAGATTGTTATCACACTCAAGTATATTAAAGGATGAAGTGTTTGGATAATCTTTCATGAGTGCCAAATAACATGTTTTTTTGCATTGAGCAATGTATTGGAATTTAATTAGTGCTGTAGCTGAAGAAGGTCTTTCTGAAGTTGAATTTCGGTTGTATGATGTGAAGGGTCAGATCTAGTGATGACCATGTTGTCTCCATAAAGAAGCAGTGGTAAGTGAGCTTAATGGGTAAAAAGCATTGCATAGTCAGGGACAGTTACTTCACAAAGGGTGATGTTGTAAGTAGACCTATAGCATTCTAAAAACATGCATGTTCATGTTCTTCTCAAGTTTGGTTTGCAACTCATGCAAGGTTTGCCCATGAATATCTGCAGGAAACTGATTCCAGCAAGCAAGGATGCAGAGTTTCTCTTTGAGAATGTTACAGCTGTGGAAAACATGTGTACCAATAAATTAATCTATTGAAAAAGCCTGTAATCAGTTGGGTAGCCTTTCCAGTCAGAGGTAGACAATTTGTAGTGGCTCTGAAGTAAGTAGGATACATTAAGTTCAAATCCTAGTTAATGTGTTCAGTGTAATGAATGCAGTGAGGCTACCTGACTTTCATATTCTACTTTTGGTAAAAAGGCATTTTTTGCCAGGATTTTCCGTGCTTGTGATGAAAGCAGGTTTAAGAGTATATAACTATGTTTAAATTGTTGAAGTTCTTAGTCCAGCATGTTTGCATGTATGCCGTAAATGAAAGGTTAGAACCCATAAAAAAGACCAAAGATATTTGGTTCCCTATAGCAAATGGTGGGGATGTCAGATTGCAAGTTTTGCATAGCTACAAAACCCAGGACTGCAGATTTGTTTAGAGTCAATAGTTAAAATGTCTTGAGCCAGTGTCATGCAAACACATAATTAATATATAATAAATCACAATATAAATTCAGTCTTCAGACCTGAGCCCTATGTCTGGATCTATCCAGGGCATTTGACACAGTCAAACATCAAATTGTCCTAAGTTCTTATCCTAGGACTATCATTCTCCTTAATTAATTACGTCATTAATAGGTCCCAAGCAGTGAAATGGCAAAGGGATTTCTCCACTTTCCTTCCTATATCCATCAGAGTCCCACAAGGATTCATTCTAAGACCACTGCTGTTTAACATATTTATCAATAACCTAAACACAGCAGCCAAAGAGGACATCTTTGTACAATAGTCTGACTCCACTCTAATATGCTCTGCTAGGACACAAACCACGATTCAGACACTCATCCAGAAGTCTTCCTTCTCCATAGAAGCTTTGTGTAACACCTCACAACTGCTCCTGAAGCAAATAAAAAAAACCCTAAACTACTACTGTTCATCCTCAGCTCTCTTTCTTTGTCCTCCTAAAAAATCTACTTTTAATCTACTATTATCCAATAATACTAACGTAAAAATAGTATTTCAGCCATGCCAAACTACTAGTTATGATTATACATGGCCACCTGAAATCTGATCTCCACCTTCAGACAGCCGCAAAGGAGAGGCACAAAAGCTAGTCTGCCTCTATAGAGTAAAACATTACCTTACTGACTCTGCTAAACAAAATACAGTCACTTCTTTTCTACTCCCCACCCTCTGTCACCCTCTCCTATCCTGAACAATCTCAACTCCTGTCAGCCAACGTAGAACAATGCTACAATAAAGTAGCCAGATTTGCAACCAACCAACAATATAGATCACATCACTTTCTCTAAAACAATTAAAATGGCTCAAACTAAATCATTCTCTATTGTAATCATAATTAATTACAACCTTCAAAGAACTGCACAGCTGTGAAAAAAATCCCATCTCTTTACTTAGTCATTCAACTTTTCAATATTAAGGGACCTCTGCGCTCCACTGACAAATCATTACTCTACATAGCTAAACCTAACAATATTGCCGGATACTCCCTGTATTCAGAGCATTGCTAATAGCTAGAATTCTATCCAATTCCACTTAAGAACAGTCTGCAACCTGAAAGACTTTAAATGTCAACTGAAACAACACCTAATAGTTAAATGTGTCTATGCCTGCATTCCCCAACCCTCCCCCTGTAAAACTGATAATAATATAGCTATAATATATTCATACTGTAACTGTCTACTGTACAAAACTTACTGTACCCTTATCACATCTATACTTTCCTCTGTCATCTCATTTCCTTTATCGTCCTTGGACCTCCTCTCCTCCTTCCTTTCTTTGGGCTGCTCTAATTCTTTATCTTACCTTCATAAGTCCTGGATTTTGAACAAGTCTTTCAGTAACAAATATTCTAACATAAAACCAGATAATCTGTGCATATAGATGGTATTATACCGGATGTATCTCCCTGTATTAACAAACAAAAAAAACACACATTTTATTCATATGCAACCCATGTAACTTATTTTTAATCATATTTTAATACTAATTTTAATATTCATTTAATATTAATTTTAATAGCCTTTGCACACTGTATCAATTGTCAATGAGATTGTCTACCTTCTGTGGCTAATCTGTGAATTTGTTCTGCTTTATGTTTTTGTGAATTTCTTTACCCGGACTAAGCCTGCAAATGGTCTGTTGCAATCTGTGTACTACCCCAGTAAACAAACTAACTAAATAAATAAATAATCAAACCTGTTTGTAGATGAAACAACTGATGTCAAAGATGTCTGAATAATGGAACTATTGCTCATGAGTGGAACTGACTGTAAATGATGAAACAGTTCAAATGATGCCCATGATGTCTGTATGATGGAGGTTTTCTTCCCAGGCCTCCTCTGAAAATGGGCACTGTTAAGTCAGATTTTAATGGTAAACAAATGGAAGTAAATAAATAAACAAATATATGAAATTTAAACAAAGGAATTGTATGTTGAAATAAAATAATACCCAGTGAATTTAAATATCAAGGAATTTTATCAGGCTATTTAAAATGAAGTCACATAACACAACTGCCATTATTTAAAATACAAGACAAGTTATGTCAGGATGAGTCATTGTGACATCTAAATGACCCGGTATGAAATCATTCATTGTAACTTCTGAATGAACTTCCTGTTGCATGTATGACACATTCATTGTGCGTTCTAGAAATATAAAAAGTTAACTGTGATTCTATGAAAAAGCAGTAAATTTCAACAGTTGCTGTCACATCATCAGAGCATTTTTGCATTGGGGCTATGGTTCCTGGCATTCTCCAAGGTGTAGGCTGCATGCCATTACAACACTAATACACAAATAGCTGGATAAATATATGAATGTATGAATGCCTCGTGTATACTTTCCTTATTCATACCTGTTGTTCTGCTCTATTAAATATCCCATTTGTTGTCCTTGGAATTTCAACAGTCACCTTTATATATGCAGATCTATACCTTGTGTATTTCTTTCAGTACTTCAAGTAACAGCCAAACATCATGGCTGTATGCATCATGTGAGGTTTATACATGTTCTTCTTTTGGCTTTTCCCGGTTAGGGGTTGCCACAGCGGAACTCCGGTCCGCTAATGATTGGCAGTAGATTTTTACAGTGCTGAGGTGCCAGCTCGACGTCCAGCCTTCAACAAAGGCATGCCCATTCACGCATGTCTTTTGAATGCCACTCGACCATGGGGAGGACATTCAGACCCCACACAGAAGGCACTCCAGCCGAGAATCGAACGGGAGAACCTCTTGCTGTGAGGCGACAACACTACCACTGCACACAATAAAGGCTAATTACTATTCAAAAACAAGCATGCTTGTTGCAAATCGAGCATATACCAACAGAAAAAAGGCTGCTTAAGTACCATTGGGCAGCCAGACTTTCTATTGGCATGTGCTAGGGGACAGAGAAAAATAAGAGAACAAACAGGTATGTTCCGCAAAACTAAAGAAACAGACATACCAGAGCTTCCTTGTATTTTTGCTCTGACCCTCATAAAATCTCAGATTTTTTTTTTTTTATTAATTAAAAAAAAACAGCATCAGAGATTCTGCTTTCTCTTTTGCAGCTCCGTACTGTGCAAATATAGGAACATAAGTCCTGTACGCATGTGCAGTACATCGCCTACAGAAGATAACACAGAAGAAAACTGAAGTGCCATTATGCAAAGACATTAGAAAGATAAACAATTTCTTTCTTAAATAATGTCATTGTATAATAACAATAATTTACCCCGTTGTGTGGGTGTTTCAGGATTTACCCACAATTGCATTTGTTTAATCACTTGGGGTTCGCCCTCATGATCAAATCACACTATTCATGGGTAAATCCTGATATACCTTCTCACAGTCATGGATTATTGCCAAAATATGCCATTACTTTTGATAATCAGAATGTAACAGATACCTGAGCTTCATTTACGTTTTTTAAAACTAGCAGCAGATAAAAACTTGATTTCATCAGCAATATAGGAGTTTTCTGAGGTGTAAAAAGATGCAGGGCCAGCAAAACCTTTATTTGGTACAATAACTGAAGTGCTTCATGGTAACCCCCCATCACCTGTTACTCACATATGCCCCCCACCCTCTCCTACCAACAGCCAGATTATTTTTTTTTCTTCTTTTAATCACAGATATTCATACTCATTCAGTTTTTTTTCCTGCATTCATTCTGTAGATCTTAACTATAGAAGACTGCATTTCGATAACTGCGCAGGAAATAAGTGCATTAAGCCATGTGGTTCTTGATGCTCCGAGGTGCAGTTCAGATTTTTTTAACCACATTTTTGATCGATAGGTGGTCTTAAAAATTTCAGTTTTATTCAGCTTTGTTTTTCATTTCAAACCATCATAACTGACCAAGAATGTACTGTAATAACTTGTTTCTATTCTTTTATTTCAAGGAATAAATAAATCATAGTTTTTTTTAACCTACCTTTTTGTCCAATGATGCCCTGAACAATAATCTTGATTAAGGACATTATAATTTTCTTACATTTTTTCAAAAGACCCTAAGTATCCAAGTTTGCACTTGGAGGAAATAAGTGTAATAAGCTGGGAGCCTGAAATTCACTAGGCCACCAGAAGCCATGAGGATTCTAGATGCTCTGAGGTACATTTTAGAGCTTGTTTGCCCATCCTTTTAATCCAAGTATGCCCTGAACAAAAATCATAAGGAAAGAAATGCAGTCATTTTTATTTCAAAGAAGTTGTATCCAAGGCTTAATGCTCAAAACTGAAAAAAAATTGCAGCTCACAAAAAACAGAGAAGGCAAGTGTTTGTGAGGATACATACATTATATCTGGAAACAGTAACTGCTTCTCCCCACCAAAAAAAAAAAAAAGTAGTCTCCTTCTATGTATCCCCCTATGGTGTTAGACTGGGATGAATGTGAAGGCTCAAAATGGCATCAGTCATATATATTTCAAGTTGCTGTTGCCATACGTATTTATATATCTATAGCTATATCTATCTATATCTATATTTATCTACTTAGCTATAGTACCTATCTTTATATAGATAGAAAGATAATATGGATGGATAGATATAGATCTATGTCCATAGTGTGCCTCCTTATGCCTATTCCCAAAAGACAGCAAACATCTTTGTATCTGTCTATTAGACTGGGACAAAACTGAAAAAACAAATACAGCCACCATCTTCATACCTTTATGCCAAACTGTGATGAAACTAAATGGCCATCCTTCAAATCGCTGCATTGATAATACACCCCTTATGGCAGTCCCAGTGGTCAGGTATTTGGGAACACATGAAGACAGTGACCTGGCCTTTTTCTACCAGAGCCATATCTGGATCATCTAGTACCCAGTGCTTGTCTCAATACAGTGTCCCACTCCCTAAAAAAATCATTTATTGTAGAAACCTGATTTGTACAGCCGATTATACAACCCCTCAGGCACAGCTATTCAACTGAACAGCAAAAAAAAAAAAAAAGATTTTTTTTAGCTTAATGCACACAAACTGCTGAAGTACCTTTTTCCCTGTACAGAAAGAAAAGAAATGCAAGAGCTGCACTTTTCCTTTGCACCCTCTAATACTTTGCATCCAAGGTGGCTGCTCCATTTGCTCATCTTTTGCTATACTACTGTTGACTGCCATAGTAAGGAAATCATTTTATGTTGTGTAACTTATAAGCAAGGGTATGCCATCCAGGTCCAAAGATGTCATTGTTTCATTGTACTCCATCCTCATTAAACCCATTACACCAATCATTGAGTACATTTGCTGTTTACCTGACAAGGCATATACAGCAACAGCAACATCTGCTGATATTCTTCACAAAAAGAACATGGAGCAGTCAACATGTCCTATGTGGCCACCTCAAAGCTTTATTGTTATACTTGGTCTCCTACAGACTGTTATGTGGTGATCTATGCCAGGCTACAAAACAATCCTGCAATGGACATATTGCACATTTAGAAAACAAATGGCATTAGAAGCACTTCATCTAGGGAACTAAACTCCCCTGACACATAAATGCATGTTGGAAAGACAGGTACATGTCTCAGAGACTGTCCTTTTTCTGGAACAGGCTTCCCACTCATTTGAAGCAAAGTTCTTCCCTACATTTATTCAAGCACAACCTTGATCAATGGATTGGGGATCATAAATTTATCCCTGGCCTGGCACCTATCCAGAGTTGGATCAAGGTCAAATGGGGCCTAGGCAGGATAAAGGATTGGGCCCCCCCCATACACAACCCCCCCCCCAACCGCAGCTATTCCTGTGTCCGATTACTTGGCTATTTCTCCCCAGTTACCATAAACACTGTTGAAAATTGTCAGTGTGCATACTGTTTTATGCCTTACTTCTACAATGATTACAGATATTTGGATTTAATTTACAGCTTTTATTTCAAATGTTATACCACAAATATTGGTATACATTAGCTGAACAAAGCAATAGTCTTACAATGAAAACAGACTTAGCATTAAAACTTCTCTGCCCTTGAAATTCATATTCACTGAAACACCGTTGTAACCCACATTCAAAGAAAATGTATCTGGCCAGTGGCAGGTTAACTTTACCTTTGGGTTGTTTCCAAATCATAGGCCCCTTGCAACCTTTTTTATGACCACGCAAACATGCAAGAGTTCTTTGATTCACCTTCCTGGTTTTATTAAATTATATCCCTTGTATAATATAACACCACTTGTTAGAGTGTGTTTTAAATTTATACTTTTGAACATTATCCAGTAAGCAGTTAAACAAAACATATGAACCAATAATGACAAAACTGCCCGATTAAGAATATTTCAAGCATAACAGGCCACACAAACTTATGTCGTTACAATTCACCAAATATCAGTCAATATGCACAATCTTTGCAGAAGTAAAAGTCATCTGAATATTTCCACACTAAAGATATCTGTAACTAATGAAGATATTGCTACTAGTAAACAACTTTATATTTCAGTGTTTCATCTACAAATTCAGTGCCTGCTGCCCTTGAAGAATAAATTGACTATGTTACATTAAAAATGATAAACTGGTAATATTGCAATAGGGAATGGAATGGATGGCAATCTGAAAACAGGTTCATAGTTACTAGGCATGTCATCCAAAGGAATACACTCAGGACTGCAGCACCCCCCTTACAATACATTAACTACGTTGCTAGTAATTCATCTGCATGTTGGAGGAGCCAAACCCCTACAAAAGCAAGCATACTACCCATTGTGCTACTAACACTGCTTTTAAGCTTGCTACCAGCAATAGTGATACCATTTGCTAAACAAAACAGTTGCACACTGTAAGCAGACTTAGCATGAGTAGCAGTACAATTCTTTTCTCTAGAAGCTCACAATTCCTTGAAAATGCACTTAAAACTCAGTTCCTTGAAAAATGCACCTGAAACACAGTTCCATGAAAAATGCAGCTTGATAGTTGGAGAAGAGGATTCAGGCTCTTGTTTCCTATAACTAAAATATAGGGTTTGAGACATAGCAAATTATTAACCACCAGCTATCTCTAACTAGGGCATTTCACTCTCACATACAGACATATCAACCTCTTATGCAAGAAATCTAGATAGAGCCTAAAATAAATAGAGATAATAGGGACAGATTAAACACATTCCTCTAATGAACTTACACAATTGCTAGAATAACTGGATTTGTGTTAGTATGCATTTCTTTAAAGGATATGAAGTCTATAATTATTTACTAACTTCAGTCCTTTTTATGAAGAACATACCAAAAATATGAGGCATAAATCTGGGCAGCTGAGAGGTATGCTACCTACATACTTCATACACACACACGCGCAGACACACCCTACTTATCTCCCTCTTACACACACTTACACACACACACACACACACACACACACACACACACACACACACACACACACACACACACACACAACCTACTTCCCTCTTACACACACACCTACCTACCTCCTCTTGCACACACACACACACACACACACACACACACACACACACACACACACACACACACACACACACACACACACAAACCTCCCTCTTAGAAAAACACACCCACATGCATACACTTCCCTCTTATATACACAAAGATACACACATACCTCCCTCTTACGCACACACACACACACACACACACACACACACACACACACACACACACACACACACACACACACACACCTCCCTCTTGCACACACACACACACACACACACACACACACACACACACACACACACACACACACACACACACACACACACACACACACACACACACACACACACACACACACACACACACAAACACACACACATCTACCTGCCTATTTCTAACACACAAGCATTTCAAAAGTGTTCTGGCATTCAAATTCTGCATGCAGAAGATGAAGATGTAAACACCAGGTCACACAGACTCAGAAGATGGAAGCAGGTCACACACACCTGTACACCTGGATGCAAAGTGCATTCTTCTTTAAAAAAAACATTTTTTTTTAAATTAAAAAAATAAATTTCTTAACCAGTGGGCCTAGGTGACTGCCTTGGTCACCTAATGCTGGCTCCAGCTCTGCACCTATGTCTCCATTAGAGAAAGGGGGCTCGTAAATGTTCAGTCACATATGCCCAACTTAAATATATCATACACAAAACCAATAGGATTCAGACAGGTCCATTACATATGGCTAGTATGTAAGACTGGGTCATAATTCACTTATAATGCCTTGGAATGTTGATGCCACCATACCCGCAGAAGCTTTGAAGATCCGGATGCTCTGTATTGCATTTTATGTCTTATTGTTTTGAAATATTATTTAAGCTTTGAAAATCACAAGGGGCCTTTTACATTCATTTAGATAGCCCAACCAGGCAGTTATAGCCACTTCTGTGCACAGTTCAGACATCTGATTGTTATAGAAGAGGATGGCAATGTAATATAGTTCACCTTTGCTCCACACAGTTGCCAGACATTACGGTAGTCCAACTTGCTTCAAAGTTATTTCACTCATTTCATGTTAGTCCTCCAAAGCCAGAATAATGAGCAAGCAACAGTCATTTTTCACTACAGGCAGCCACAATTATAGCTATTTTGTCTGCGGAGACTTGAGATGCCAGTTAAGAGCCTATCTTACCTCACACAAATACACACTAATCCTGAAAGCCAGATAGTGTCTATTTAAACTGTGGAATGAACAAGAGTTAATTTACTTTCAACAGATGGCTTCAACCCCCATACGGTAGTTATAGTTATTTCTGTGTGTACATTAGATTATTGTGATATAATGGCACCCATACATTGTATTCCACACAAACAGTAGCCACATATTTAAATATTCCAAGTAGCTTCACATAAATCATGTTAATCACCAGTCCAGTAGTGCTAGATAAATGACTCTTAACTGAGAAGAGCAACAATGTGGTCAGTTACATTCTACAGACAGTTCTCACCCACCCACCCAGCACTTATAGCTAAAAATGAAGACGGTGTGTTGTACATCAGCTTTGTTCCATGAAAATAAGAGTCAAACATTACCGCAGTTCATGCTGCTTCATATAAATCACTACAATTGTAGATCAGAGTGTATATTGTACCTAGTCAGCCACTGTAGTCAGATAGCACATGCATATAAGTTACTCAGCATGTGCGAGATCAGTGCCATTTTGTATAGTCATACAAGGTGAGTCCTAGTTTGAATGGGGATGCTAATTCGAGTGTGTTAGATGTAATCAGTCAGTCAGTAAGTATATGAAGTTCAAAGTGTATGTTCCAGTTACAGCTCCTGATGTGTTTATGTACAATAAATGACTTGAACCCATCCCTTGCCTCAGCATCTCATTTGAATACACATGTGACATGGTGTCAAAATGGATCTGAAGTTCTGAAGATGAAACAGCTCACAAACCATGAGGCACACAATTAGAAGTGGTGCAATATGCAATATACAGCGGCGAACTCGCAAACAGATCAGCGGTTATTCAAAGACACTTAAATTCATTTTAAATGATTTTCAGTTGCCAGCATAGCATTAAAAGTGTTCAAAATAATTACAGAATTATTCAAAATGTCTGAAATAGCGACATAATGATTAAAGTGTTTGAAATAATCTATATCCAAAATAGCAATTAAAGTGTTTGAAATAATCTCTGAAGTGTTTAAAATGCTTGAAAATGCTAAAATGTCCAAATGTTTTCATAATGTATAACTTTTTCATGGGAAGACCCCGAGTGCTTAAAATGTAAACATAGAGAAATGTGTAACTCAAATGAATATTATAATGGAAAGGCACAAAGTTTACACAATAAATCAAAAGCCTGGTGAAACTATTGCAGCCTATATTACCAACTTAAGAAACAAAGCAAAAACATGCAGATTTGGTGATCTAAGAGATGAATTGATAAAATACCGTATTGTATGTGGTGTTAATAATGATGCAGTGAGAAAGATTTTGCTTCGAGATAGTGAATTAACATTAAACAAAGCCATAGAGATTTGTCAAATGCATGAAATTGCAGAAAATCATACGAATATGCTTACGAATGAGAAAGGCATGTTTGCGGTATCTGCTAGTGTGAATGTTGATAGTATACAGCAGACAGCTAAGATGAAAAATAAATATAAAGCAAAGGGCAGTGCTACACACAACATCATTGTTAATTGTCACAATTGTGGAGGCAGTCATGAACCTAAACAGGAAAATGTTTAGCTTTTGCTTAGCAATTTCTTAAATGTAAAAAGTGGAATCATTTCAAAAGGCTTTGCAAGTCTAAAGTCTCACAGATTTATGTTAAAGGAGAGTATCCAAAGAAGCAAATAGGTCAGAAAGACACTGTAGCAAACTTTGAGAGCTGTGAGCAAACTTTTTATGTTGACGGTGTATCTGTGATTGATGAAACAGTTACTGCAGTAGACTAACAGTTGTTAGCAAAGAGAAAAATATTTTGTACTGTACAAATTAATGGGAAACCCATAGAGCTTAAACTAGACACTGGATCCAAGTGCAATGTTATATTAGCACAAATGTTTGCTAAAGTAAAAGCTGGTGAGAAACTTGATTCAACAACGTGTGCAAAACTTGTTGCTTATGATGGCGAAGAGATTCAAACTGATGGTGCAGTAGTTCTTTCATTCCATTCTGCTGGAAACAGCTATGGGTTGCAGTTTTACATAGTCAAAATGCACTTGCAGTCACTGTTAGGCCTCAAAGACAATCTAAGAATAGGACTGATTTCATTGAATAAAGAGGTTCATCATATAAGTATGAACAACAAAGATAGTTTCACATAGAATATTTTTAGTGAATATGCTGATATTTTCAAAGACGTGCTTGGTAAACTTCCAATCACATATTCCATGAAGTTAAAACATGAAATATGTCCAATTGACAAACCAGCACAGAAGATTCCAGTAACAATGTAGAGTAAAATAAAAGCAGAACTAGACAAAATGGTGAATTTAGATGTCCTTGCTCCAGTAGAAGAACCAACTGAATGGGTATCCTCCATGGCTGTAGCTCATAAGAAAAGCTCAGATGATATTCAAATATGTATTGATCCAAGAGACTTAAACAAAGCACTTAAGCATCCTCATTATCTGATGTGTACAGCAGAACAGGTAGCTGTTTTCATGCTAAATTCAATTGTTTTGTCAGTCTTAGATGCAAAAAGTTCTTTTTAGGAAAATTCACTGGATCACAAATCTTCATTGTTAACTACATTCAGTACACCATTTGGTAGATACAGATTTTTCAGAATGCTATTTCAAATCAGTTCTGCCAGTGAAGCCTTTCAACATGCTATGGAGCAATTTTTTTCTGGTTATCCATGTGCTATTATAGTAGACAACATTATTGTTGGAGGGAATTGTGAAGACAAACATGACAGAAATCTCATGAAAGTTCTAGACTGTGCACATGAAGAAAATCTTAAAGTGAATCCTCAGAAATATAAATTCAATCTGAAAGAAGTTACTTATGTGGGACATTTATTTACCAGTCCTGGCTTACAACCAGATCCATCTAAGTAAACAGCAATTCTTGAGATGAGTGTTCCAGAGAATGTTACATCTTTACAATGTTTTCTAGGTATGGTCAACTATTTATGAAAGTTCATCCTAGACTTGAGTGAGATTTCTTCCCCATTACATGAGTTGACACACAAAAATGTAAACTTTCCTGGATGGAACAATACCAAAAACATCTTATATTCTATAGAATAAAATTGCCAGTCCACCCACATTGAGATATTATGATGTTCATAAACATGTAACTTCTTTTTGTGCTGCTTCAAAGTACGGCCTTGGTGCAGCATGTCTTCAAGAAGGCAGACCAGTAGCCTATGCATCAAGAACTTTAACCCAAACAGAGATGCATTATGCACAAATAGCGAAAGAACCTTTGGCAGCAGTGTTCACCTGTTTGAAGTTCAATGATTATATTTATGGCAGAACTTTCCAGAGACTGATCACCAACCACTAGTGACAATTTTGAAAAAGCCAATGTGTACCACCCCAGCACAATTGCAGAGCATGATGTTAAAATTGCAAAAGTACAATTTCAGTATTGTTTACAAAAAAGGCAAATACTTGTACCTTGCTGATGGTTTGTCACACACACCCAGACAAATGACAGAGCTGCATGAAAATAAAACAGCAGACTTCGAAGTCATGCAATTCAGAAAATTTTCATCATCACAGCTTGATGAATTCAGAAATCATACAGCTTTATACCCAGTTCTCCAGAAGCTGAAAAACATTATCAGTCAAGGATGGCCAACACAACAAACCAGTTTACCACTAGATATTAAGCAGTATTTTCCTTACCAAGATAAGCTCATGAAGGAAGATGGAATCGTCATGAAAGGTCCAAACATGGTAATTCCTAAAGCATTACAACAGGAATATATCAAAAGTTTGCATCATGATCACCCAGATACTGATTCAACCAAAAGAAGGTCAAGAGGCATTGTATTTTAGCCTTCTATGTCCAAAAATATAGAGAAGGAAACTCAAGAATGTTCATTTTGCAACATCACCAAACCACATCAACAAAAAGAACCACTTCAGCTACACCATATTCCTGAATTACTATGGTGAATGACTGCTACAGATATTTTCGAATGTAATGGTCAACATTACTTAGTATTAGTAGACTCTTACTAAAATTGGTTTAAAATTACCAATTCCTAACTTGACGTCCAGCACAGTCATTACAAAATTGAAGAGACATTTTTCTTTCCACGGTAAACCATACAGTCATGTCCCACAATGGTGCACAGTTTACAAGTCAGCAGTTTAAGAAATTCGCTGAGTCTTGGGACTTTGTTCATATTACCAGTAGTCCTGAGTATTTCACTGGTGGTGCTGCGGAAGAGTTGTTGCCTCACAGTAAGATGTTGTCCTGTTTGATTCTCAGCTAAAGCGTCTTCTGTGTGGAGACATGCGTGAATGGGCGTACCTTCGTTGAAGGTTGTGCGTCAGGCCTGGCAAGTCAGTACGTAAAAATCTACTGCCAATCATTAGCGGACCAGAGTTCCACTGTGGCGACCCCTAACCGGGAAAAGCCGAAAGATACAGCAACAACAATAACCAGTAGTCCTGAGTATACACAATCCAATGAGTTAGCTGAACATGCAGTTCAGAGTAAAAAAATTTTGTTGGAGTAATCCAAGAGAGATGGTACCGATGTTTTCCTTAACTTAGACAGCCTCAGAAACATTCCTTGAGATAACTTGCTTGGTTCATCTGCTCAGAGATTAATGTACAAACAGACTAGAACAACTCTACCAATTAGTAAACAATTGTTAGTTCCAAATGTTAAGAACAACAGAGTTGTGAAGACTCAACTTTCAAGTAAATGTCAGTCACAAAAGTTTTACTATAATAAAACCAGTAAATCCCTTAGACCATTATTACAAGAAGAAGTTGTGAGAACACAAACATTTAAAGGATACGACAGAGTGAGAATCATAAAGAATATTTGTGGGGAACCAACATCTTACATCTTACAATTGGAAAGAATAGATTTCAGATGTAATCAAAGATGTGTTACCTGTCTCTGAACCAGGAATGCAGCAGACTGCCTGTGTTGACAGCTCTAATTTCATAGAGTGACTCTACACCTGTTTGAATTCAAAAGGACAGTGTGCTTCCTTCAAGTAATTTTGATGTAATCCCTCCCTGATGTTCCAGTTGTGAAAGAATCCCCAGATACTTCCCCTGTTGCTAAACTCAGTCAAAGTTTCTATGTTACCAGATCGAGTAAAATTTCCAGACCTAATCCAGAATACACAGCGACTTGACTTTAACTCAGTTTTGTTTGTTAAAATGTCGATATATTGTCTAGCTGTCAAAATGTCTTTGTTCTTCTGTTTTGCATGTCAAACAAAATTAAGGAGGGAAGGTGTAGAGCAGTGTGTATATTGTATCTAGTCAGCCACTGTAGTCAGAGAGCATGTGCATATAAGTTACTGACCATGTGCGAGATCAGTGCATTTTCCACAGTCATTCAGAATGAGTGCTAACTTGAATGGAGAGGCACATATGAGTATGTTAGAAGTAATGAGTCAGTCAGTAAGCATATGAAGTTCAAAGTATATGTTCCAATTAAAGTTCCTGATATGTTTATGTACAGTAAATGATTTGAACCCCTCCTGTATCTCAATGTCTCATTTGAATACATGAGACAGGCGACAATAATCCTGTAAATGTACCCTAGTCCTGCACAACCAGATAGTGACTATTTAATTTAGAAAACAATATGGTCAGCACCCCCAACAGCAGTTAATGTTAAAAATGGCAGCTATATAATTCTGAGGGCAAAACTTAAACACCCCATAGGGTGTGCAACAGCAAACTCTGTATCTGCCCAATAGTTAGTCATGCTCTCCATTACTTTTGCATAAATACAGGCTGTATAATGTCCACTGAGGGGCTGATAACCCCACTTCCACCTCTACCATAGGAATGTAAGACTGTTAAAAGTGTGTTAGTAACTGTTGATTGTGTATGTATAAGGGATGCTGGGTGGGCAGCAGCCCTCTTGCTGCATATGACCATTCCTCTGACCATCAGTCATCTAAATCCACTCCCAAACCTACAGGAAAATGGTGTGGGGAGTTTAAAGTAAATTATGTGTTACATTTCATCTTTGTTCCAAGGAAACTGTAGTGACACAAACTATTCCAAATTACTTCACATATATCACATACATCTTGCAAATGCATACTAGTCCTGCACAGCCAGATAATGACTATTAAAAGTGAATAAACAACAAGAGAGCAGTTACTTTCTAAAGACAGCTTCCCCCAACAGTTACAGCTAAAAATAACAGCCATGTATTGTATTTCAGCTTTGTCCCTTAGAAACAAGAGCCACACATTAAAGTATTCCAAGTTTCCTCACACAAATCATGTGAATCCTCCAAAGTCAGAATAATGAACAAAAGGCAACCATTAGACATACTTCCCCAGAGGTAGTCCAGCATTTCTATGTTGCTAAAATTCATTTTGTTAGTAGAACAATGGGTTTGTATTAATAAACATTTTCTGAGGATTAGCACAAAACTCCAATACCTGGCGTTTTGATTGACTGTAATCCTCAGTGGTTTACCAGGGAAAAACATATGAGGGGCATACCTTTATATCTCCTAGCAAAATAAATCTGGACAAAAGTCAAAGTAATGGGGGGTGGGGAGGGTCAAAGTCCAATATTTGGGACAGATTTAAATATCATTCTTGCAACCTTAGAAAGTTGCTAAAATAACACATTTTGCATTAGCACATATTTTCTGAAGGATGTTACATTTGAAATTTAAATGTCTGTCTTTATTTAGTGATTTCAGTCCTCAATGATTTGCCAGAAAAATACATATTTGACATGGAACACATTCTGCAAAATCAGGGATAGTTGAGGGCTAACCACCCCCCAGCCAAACAACAGATCTGGTTGTCTGCCTGTACCAATAAATAAATAAAGTAAGCTCCTGCCCCACTTTCTCTTCATGATGGACCCTCAGTTTTGAATTTGCTGACTTTTTAGTTTGTCCAACCCATGATCTACCTAGATAACAAATTGGATGATCAATAATGAGATGAACTAGAGGCCAACAAATGGAATGGCCACATCTACAGGACTTCCTCCCTAGGGTGCTGCTCTCACATCTCTCATAGGGGTACTTTTATTTTATTTTATTTTATTTATTTATTTTGACAATAGAAAAGCCATGTTTATTTACTGTAATGAATAAATAAATACCTGAAAAGCTCACCTACATTAAATGTGAGAGCAACATCCTAGGTGGCTGCCTGGGTGTCCTGTGCTCTAAGTACAGTTCTGAGAAAAAATGGATAAACTTCTAATCTTTTTTAATGTAAAAATACAAAAACATATATATGAAGATTGTCAAGTGTCTCCTGCTGCTGGCAACTACATAAATTATATACAGAATCTAAAAAAGATCTGAATCTTTTCCCAGGCCAGGAAGCTAATAAGTAATTACACAGCAATTTTTAAAGATGCTATTAAGGAAAGCTAAGTGAAGAATGAGTAAACAAATTCATTAGTATGTAAATGTGAAATCCAGCTGAGTTGTACCTGTAGATTGCAAGAAAATATAAAAAAAAATAGTTTAATGAGAGAGAATCAAAAACAGTTGAGATGAGAAAAAAATATTCAAGGTTATGACTTGCGTGTTGTTTCAGCACTTTTGTTTCACTGCCTGGGAATTCAGGTAGATTGCAGATAGAGCTCAGTAATTAGTTATAGTTAGATGTTTATCCTTCATGTAATCTATAATCTATTTGTTGAAATGATTATTTATTATTTCTATGTGAAGTCTAAGCACTATCTCTGTATATATTGATGTTTACATTATTCCTCAAGTCATTTGTTCCTAAGTACAGTATATTAATTTATTCACTTTTAACAGTTGATGGTTCATCATCTGTTTATTTAATAACTAACTGATAGAAGGGTATTATGACTGAACGGAGACAAAGTTTTTGGCATCTGCCACCAATAGCCATATGGTTTTGTTACACACTCAATTTGTGTTTATTATTTGGTTTAGTAAAAGGCGTGAAACAGTGCTTGTGAGGTACTTAGCGTAGTAACCTAAAGTGGTTACAGTTTTCCTTGTCTGCACCATTAATCATCTCAGCCACTGACTGATCTCATGCCACTTGCATTATAATCAGAGCTGTATCCCACTACCACACCATCATAGGCTAAATATAGACTGACCATTATTGCATGAACTGAAGTGTTTTATATCATTAGACTCTAAATGGAGCACAGTTTACAGTTTGAAACATAAACACATTATGCATTATCATTTATATGCAAGCATGTGCATGAGTGTGTATGTGCGTGTGTGTGTGTGTGCGTGTGTGTGTGTGTGTGTGTGTGTGTGTGTGTGTGTGAGAGAGAGAGTGTGTGTGTGTGTGTGTGTGTGTGTGTGTGTGTGTGTGTGTGTGTGTGTGTGTGTGTGTGTGTGTGTGTGTCTGTGTGTGTGTATGTGTGTTATAGCACTTAAGGGAAGTCACTGATGTTTTACAACTTATTACTTTAACCACTTAACCAAAAAATAAAGAATGAACATATTAAAATAAACCACCATAAAACAGCATGTCACGAAAGCACTAGATGTGAATAAAGTTTTTCATTTTTTACCTACTTGTAGTGGTTTATTTTAATAAGTTTTCCAACTTTCTCCAGCGAATGTTGACCTTAGAGTTAGCTATATTAGCTGGAGGGGTACAGTGGGCCAGTCACTTGTATGGGGAGGGAGGGGGAGACACAAACCTCCAGATAAAGGCAAATGTTTTGCAAGTTGTGTATGAAGTCACTCAGAGTTTATGTCATCGACTGTGTTAAGTCCCATCTGGTGCATTACCCTATATTCCATGTATCATATATATGTGTGTGTGTGTGTATGTGTGTGTGTGTGTGTGTGTGTGTGTGTGTGTGTGTGTGTGTGTGTGTGTGTGTGTGTGTGTGTCTTTGTGTCTGTGTCTAAATATACATGCAACTGTGGAAAACTTTAAAAGCATTTGTAGATGCTATGTGCTACATGCTTGACCGCTGGCGACTCAGTTTATTCAGGGGTTTATACACCTCCCTAAATCTGTAAGCAAAATGCAAAGTTCTGCAGCTGTTCACCCTCCCCCAACACAACTAAATGTGACTGCTGTGCTCTTAGCTAACTAGTTTTCTGTGGAATTCAGGAAAAAAAAAAAAGAAAACTGTCAACATTATGATATTATATTCTGTGTTTTAAACTCACTGACACAGATTAACATTATATTATTCATTATTTTAACTCCAGATTTACAGCTTACTGTATCTGTACCTCTAGATCACAGCCAAAGGTATTGCACAAGTCTGTCTTTCTGTAAATTTAGTTTTGCACAAAAAAAATGTGAATCGTGTTTTCAGGTTTTAAAAATAATTTAGTCTTAGATCTGAAAATGGACCTCTCAAATTCTTATATTTATATTGCAGGTTTTAACTTAAATGATAAAAAATGCAAGTCATAATGTTTCAATTAATAAATTAAATGGAGTCTCATATTTATAGTAACATTCAATATTTTCTACAAATATTAAACTTACTTTTCTAATATACCATCATCATTAAAAATAGTAAAAGTATTTATAATGTGTTCCAAATGTGATTTCACTGCAACAAAAGTGATGCATCCATTTTGGTTACAAAAAGCAATTTTGTCTTGTATCTGTGAAACAGTAGTTGTCACTTTGACGTAATGGTCCCATTCACAAAAAATGGTTTTGTTTGAAGATTTAATCAAAAATAATATATCTTTGTAAATAATTCATGGGAGAAGATGTCAAAGGATATGACATAGGGAAGGAAGAAAACTGTGACTAGTAAAAATTTTAAGTTAAGGGAAACAAATCAGTAACACGGGAAGAGTGAAAGGAACTAAAGAAAAGTATTCAAAAAATGGGAAACATGAAAAAGAGTCATGGTGGGGCTCAGCATTCCTGGAATCCTGGAAGTAAGCTGAAAATACTGTTAAAAGGGATGACTCTGAGAGATACGCACCAATGATAGTGTGAGATAGTAGGTGGTAGTCCTGGAGGCTAGGCTGTTCAGGACAGACTGACAGCATAGGCAAGGATATATGTAGTGAAGAGAGGGGTGTAGGAGGTGATGGTACATGTTTGGACAACAAAACAAGGTCAAGGGAGATGATAGGGCAGTGGAAGGGAGTGTACTAGACTGAAGGCACATTACAAAGATTCATAGACATGAAATCTGCTGGATGGAAATGGGAAATTTGGTACAAAAAACTTCTAAAAGTCATTGTTAAGTATGATGGATGACAAATTAGGGACAGACACGGAAGAAGATGATGGTTGTGAAGGAAAGCCTCACTCTACAATAGGTAGACTAGAGTATTCTTTCACCCAATGTGGAAGGAGATAAGAAAATGATGGAACATTCTCCTGATCCTTCACCCATCCATTGTCTTCTGCTCCAGCCCTTTCAGGTGAAAGACTTCCATTATGTTTGCTGTAGAAAAATGAAAGAACTGAGGGATCTATAGATCTGGTAACAGTAACCACACAAGTGTTGTTCTGTGTGGCCATGGAAGAGAGCCACAGTGGACTACAAAGACCTAAGGCTTAGATTGTAGAGGAGATGACTATGAGAGAATAGGTTCATAAGTTCATAGGATGTTACTACGCTACTGATCTGAGAGTCTTTACAAGCCTAGCCATTAAATCCCAATATAATACAAGATGATATAATCTATTCCCAAGGTTTTTTTTAGCAAGGACTACCCATGTCCAGGAGAGAAGCCGGAGCAATCCCTGGCAGAAATTTACTGTTTCCCATCCAGTCATCCAGGTTGCACTTAAACAGGGCCATGGAGGTGTTCTGCTTGATATAAACAAGTGTTATTGGGATTTGAACCCTGGATCACCTGTGTTCTGTCTCTAAAGTTAGTGCCTTTATACCTTGTGCATAGAATCAGAGACCTGGTATCAGGAGAGTAGTGGGCTAGAGGATATAATAAGTGGCACAATATGGGGAACTTGGGAAAGATTGGGACATGATTATGGAGGGGTTCCAAGGCAAAGTTAAGAGAAAGACAGTCTGGTTTACTTGGAGAGTAAAGACAGCCATAAAAGATAATGAAAATAAATGTATGTATGGAATGGGAGGACATGAGGAGGATAAACAGGAGATTTATACTAAGGGTAGAAAAAGACAGCAACATGTATTAAAAGGCAAAGAAGGAAATCAGACAAAAGGCGATCCACAGACATTAAATGGATCTTCTTTGCATACAGATGGGAAAAGGAGTAGGTGTACAGAGAAACTGGTGCATTAACCTGGGAAGGGAAGATATGTAAGGAGACAAAGGGAAAAATAAAAAAGTGATGAGTTGCTGTAAATGTTCAGGAGGTAAAGGAATGGAAGCTGATAGTCTGGGAGGGCTAGACAGGGTGGGCATATATATTTGGGTCATAATGATGTAGGAAGGGGAATAATGCATGGGGGAGTCTGATGGATGATAAAGTGTAGGTACTAGATGTGCTCCCACAGCAGACAATAAAAAGTACTGCTGGTGTTTTAATAAAAGAAAACTATTCAACAGCACCTTACCAGGAAACTATAGGCCAATGAGTCTGACCTCAATGGATAGCAAAGCCATGAAAAAAGTCCCACGGCTATGAAAAAAAAAAAAACATTACTGGAGCTAAATAGGTTGTTCAACAAATTCCAGCAAGGGCTCAGTGCAAGTAAATCCCATTAAATACAGTCGCAGCTCTCAACCTCTTGGCACAAAAACTCTGGATGAAGCCAAAAATAATGTAAATAGGCTCAACTTTTAAATTTTGCTCTTATAAACTTAGAAAGTTGCTAGAATAAAAGGTATTGTGTTACCATGCATTTTCTGAATGATATGAAGGCTGAAACTCAAACGCCTATCATTTTATAGTGAATCCAGTCCTCGCTGATTTGCCACAAAAATCCAGAAAACCAAAAATTTCATGAGGAACAGACCAAAAATAGGATGGAAAAATCTGGATATTCTGTGAAAATCTGGGCAGTTGAGAGGTATGATATACTGCTCAAAATAGGTCAGCAGGAAGGTGGATAGATGCCCTGATTTCAAGAAAGCCATGTAAAGACGGAGAAGGGTAGGAATACAACCGTGTGAGTGGCTGGAGAAATGACAATATCAGAGATTTCAGAGAGTTGTAATTATGGTAAGGTTTCTAATGTGTCTCTGCCTTAAATAGCCAGTGTTTAAACCAGTTTGTACTTGTTTGGTCAAAGCTGCAGTGAGTTGGGCCTTCTGCCCTTGCTCTGCTGTTTTACAAAAACTGCTGTAAGACTACAAAAAATAAGTGCTTATTTTTAACTGCTTTCTGCACTTCTGATTAACTAAAACAATATTTACTGCATAAACTGTGCAACTGTTTTTAGGCCTAGTGAATTCAGTCCTTACCTCTGTTCTGATCTTTGTCTCCTTTTTGTTTCTCTGTTTGTTCTGTGCATTTTACTTGTTGCTGCCCTTGAAAAACACGAGCATAGACATGAATATCTATTACTGTTTGTGACATTTGAAGCTTGTAGTACAATATTTTGTCTAGAGAGATCTAGCTCTTTCTTCATGGGAGGGGGGTTCAGTCTCGTGACTTTCGTCTGATCTGGCTAGAGTTACTACACAAAGCTCTGTTTTTTTTGAATGGATAATTTGGCTGGTTTCTGTTTCTCTGCCTTAAATAGCCAGTGTTTAAACCAGTTTGTACTTGTCTGCTCAAAGTTGCAATGAGTTAGGCCTTCTGCCCTTGCTCTGCTGTTTTACAAAAACTGCTGTAGGACTACAAAAAATAAGTGCTTATTTTCAACTGTTTTCTGCACTTCTGATTAACTAAAACAATATTTGCTGCATATCTGTTTAAACTGTGCAACTGTTTTTCAGGCCTAGTGAATTCAAGTCCTTACCTTTGTTTTGATCTTGTTGGCTTGGTGGCTTTTGAGTTGCAAGCCTCTACTATAAATCTGATATTGGACCCCCCCAGTCCCATTACATCAATTCATTCTACTGAGTACAATGAGATCAGTTGTGAAGGCCCACCTCTTTAGCTTCTTAACCTTGAATTATCTTCTGTCTCCTCACTTTCTACTACAAAAAAAAATTGTGCCTCTTCCTACTTCAATTTGCTTATGCTTAGGTTGCTTAGGTGTTCAACTGCATTTAGTTTGAGCATGTTTTACTACTTGTTGGTAGCCTCATACTTTAGTTGTGCTGTTTCTTACTGTTGTGATTGTGAGCTAATTTATTACATTTGTACTTTTTTAAATCAATTTACTGATTAACTGCATTTCATTAGTGTTTAACTGTATTGTTTCACACTGTGATATCTTTTTTGTCTGTAAGTGGTTAATCTGTGCTTTTTTGTGAGTTTTACTGTGTTCTTAACCCTTAAATTGAGTAGCATAGCTTGATACAGGTTTGCTGCATCCAGAGCTGCAGCTGCACTGTTTTTAACCCTTTTTGAGGTATTCCAGCTATAAATTCTCCCTTAGTAGCACTTGTCTGATCACCTAGTAGTACTACTCTTAGACCTTCCAACCTTTACCGTCTTAGCTCTCTCTGGCCTTTCTCCCTCAGTTTCTGGCAAATATGGATGGACAATTTCCTATGCTTTCTGATGCCTGTCTGGTTGATGTGGGCATCCTGAGACAGTGCAGAACTGCCTCATGTAAACAGACAATCCTCTACTACTACCATCTAGGAACACAATTTGTGAGAGATGCAATTACATTAAGAACTTAGAGTCAATGTTCTCTCCCTAGCAACCAGTATATCTGGCACTGAGAATGTTGTCAGCACAAGCACCACACATCAAACACCACCCATACCTATACAACACACCCTCACATAAGCAGAGGTCCTCAGCAAAAACATCCCCAAACAAAAGAGACCTCTAAGGCAAAATCACATGCAAACTCCACTGCCCACCACACCACACATAGTCCACACACCTGTGTCTCACAGCCACTAAGGCCAAAACATAACCCAACATATTAGTCATAGGAAACTCCACTGTGAGACACACAGATGTGCCCTTCACTTGGCTCGATAAGAAGAAAGTCACGGTTAGTTGTTTGTCAGGTACCAGAATCCACCATATCACGTATGCACTCAAATCTCTCAACAACAGGTACTGTTATGACTCTGTCATAGTCCTTGTTTGTGTGAATGACTTGAGACATACCTCCCTGGACTATATGAATAGAGACATGATCGAGCTCAGTGAATATGTGTCCCAGGCAGGTGTGTTCCTGGCCATAAGCAGCATTCTACTGTCACACAGAATGATGCCTCAATACAAACAGAAAATGATTGACTTTAACAACTGGCTTAGTTTCTCTTGTCATTCCAAGGGGATCCTCTACCTGACAGCCTGGGAAGACATTACTGACAAACCATGAGGCTTTGTCAGAGATGGCCTGCATCTGTCTCCCTTGGGTTTCAGGCTCCTGACAAATGCTCTTGCCTCCCCCATAGTGCCTTTTTTAGTCAATGCCATGAAGTCAAAACTGCTAACATGAAAATTTCATCAAAACACAAATTAAAGGTCATGCTGCTAAACTCCATGAGTCTAAAGGCACTCATTGCAAGCATTCTTAACCCTAGAAGATGTTGACATTTGTACAGTCACAGAAACCTTGTTCAAAGCTGCAGAGAGCACTCCAGCCATACCAGATAACTCATCCTATCATGTATTCAGACCCCAAGCCGTGGGCAGTAAAGCAAAAGGAGGTGGAGATGCAATATATATATATATATATATATATATATATATATATATATATATATATATATATATATATATATATATATATATATATATATATATATATATATATATATATATATATATACATATATATATATATATATATATATATATATATATATATATATATATATATATATATATATATATATATATATATATATATATATATATATATATATATAGATAGATATATATAAAACATACACACCTCCGGGGGGGTCAAACAATATGATGCACAGGAGACACTCCAGGTGCAGTTAACCATTGACAGGCCACATATTCAAATCATAGCTAGCTACAGGCCCCCAACTTTGACTCAAGATGCCTACTCCACCTATCTGGACCTCTTCAAACCTATTAAGATTCATCCCTTTACCGTGATCCTGTGACTTTAAATATCCAACCATAGATTGGAAGAACTACTCATGCTAAAACACAAATGCCCAGAGATTCCTTGATTTTGTCAATATGAATGCCTTAGACCAGCTGGTCGACACCCCCACAAGAGGTGAAAATACCTTGACTTGGTATTAAACAACATGAGTAACCACTGCAGCATCTCTGCAGTGTCATCCTCCCTGGTAAGATCTGACCACAGAGCTGTAACTTTCGAAGTCACCATCTCCCCTGACCTCCCCCAACTAGGGTCAAACAAAAAAACCTCTCAAAAGCTGATTAAAACCTCCTGAGGGAAGGTATAAACAGCTTCATAGCCCCCTCTCCCTCCATAGGAACTGGCACATATGCCCAAACCTACATCAAATTTCTATATGAGCACTTATATAGCTGCATGGAATCAGGAATATCCGACAGGACAAAATCCTCCACCTCAAGGAAGAGTAAACCTGTCTGATGGACATCTGCAAAAAATAAACTCTATAGTAAAAGGAAAAAATTGATGTCTAGGACCAAGAAGGAACAGGTGACTAATTGGAAGCAATCTCTCCTTAGCCTGAACAAGCAAATAAGAGCATTAGTGATATCCTCCAAAGCAAACTTTGAGTCCAAACTGGCTACATCTACTAAGGACAATCACAAGGCATTCTTTACATATGTCTGCAATCTCAAGGGCAGTACCCAGATCTGCTCAGAACTGGTGGTCAAGGACACCACATACACAAATGCCGTAGAGATAACCAACTTGCTGGCAGACAGGTTCAGTGAAAACTTTACCCCTCTGTCCCCCCATCAGTAAATCAAGATATCCTTGGCACCTGCTCCCATCCCTTTATATCTAGGAAGCAAGTCATCACAACCCTCTCAAACACAAAACATACAGCCTCCATGGGACCCAATAACATCCCAGGCTACATTTTACATGAACTCAGGCAGGAACTTGAAGCACTATTACACACCCTATTCAACCAAAGCCTGAGTACAGGCTTCGTTCCAACCAAGTGGAGGACAGCAACTGTCATCCCTTTGCAGAAAGGTGGAGCGTCCACAGATCTAGGAAATTATAGACCTAATCGCCTAACTAGCCTGATCTGCAAGGCCATAGAGCAGATTATCATGGACCTCATTAACATGAACATTGGCATCCTCCAAACATTTGATCCCACACAGTTTAGTTTCATCAAGGGGAGTTCATGCTTCTAAAATCTGGTTGACTTCTTTGAGACAGTCACCATACCATGGACGAGGGCAAGATGGTGCACACCACCTACATTGACCTGGCCAAAGCCTTCATTAGTATTCCACACTTGGGTATAAAAGATAAACACTCTCAACTGGGCATCAATCTGTACATTACCAGATGGGGGGCAAACTGGCTCACTGATAGGACCCACCTAGTCAAAATAGGGGAAGCCACCCCAAGCAGTTAACCTGTAACGAGCGGTGTACATCAGGGATTGTTCTTGTGGCCTTTGTTGTTTAGGATATACTTTTCTGAGGTGCAGGCCAAAACCAGTGGGCTATGGATGACCACATTTGCAGATGACTGCAAGCTGGGTGCTGTCATCAATTCCCCTACTGCTGTGGACATCCTCCAAGAGGGTATCACCCAAACAAATGACTGGTGCCAGAAACATGGCCTCAAACTGAATGTCAAAAAATGCATCATCATCCCCTTTGGGGAGAGTGGTGTCCCCACAAATTATCACACTAATAACAAGGTCCTAAGCATGCAATCAGTCGTGAGGGACTTGGGCACCCAGGTTGATAGCAAAATGACTTTTGACCACCATATTGCCTCTGTTGTATGGAAATCTTTCTACATGGCCCACTTCATTAGTAAGGGTATCTCATCCAGGGACAAAGGGGGTCATAACATCCCTGCATTCTTCCTTTATAAGACCCATTATTAAGTATAATTCCCCTTTCTGTATGTATCTCACAAAGCACATGCAGCAGCTGGAGACACCACAGAGGTTCCGCACCAGGAGAATCCAGGGCCTCAAACATCTACCCTACACAGATATTCTAAAGGTCCTGTCCCTCTACTCAGTCTCCTACAGACTCCTCAGAGGTGACGTCTGTCTGGCATACAAAGCAATCTCAGATCCCACCTTGATGGGACTGCTGCATATCCGCAAGTCAAGCTCCACTCAAGTAACCTACACCCATGACCTCAACCTGGTCTGTGACATCAATAGGACATATTGGTAGGACAGATTTCTGTCCCAGAGACTCCCCCGTCTGTGGAACAGACTCCTGCTCCATGTCCAGCAGAGTACCTCATTAACCCTTTTTAAGCATAACCTGGATAACTGGATGGGGAACAGAAAATACTCCCCAGGGATTCCACCTGTGTCCCTGCTGGACAGGGGCATCGGGTGCTGACTTGTTGGAATATGGGTTAAATTCTTGGCTAGGCTTGTAAGGGCCTCAGGGCCAATAGCCTAGTAATGTCCTATCATCCCATGATCCTATGTAGGTGGGGGGGCAAATTATTTGGACATTGTTGCAATGTATGTAATGGATCTGTTTCTGACCTTACACGACATACAGAAAATTGGGTCAGTGTCTTTTTCTGATGACAGTAAAGCTGGGTGGAGAGTGTCAGATGGGAGCTAGCCTGAAAAGAGACCAAAGTGGCAGAAGGAGGGTCTATATCACTTCGTTGAAATGGCAGAAGTTCGAACACCATATGTTCGAACTTCTAACCTCAAAGTGCAAAATCATCGAAGGCTTAGAACAGCGATTTTTTTCCCAGTGAAAAAAATTGCTGTTCCAAGAAACACACACACAACACAAGCACACCAAAAAAACAGCAATCCACACACATACACTTAAAATCCTACATCTAACCCTACACTAAACTGTACATACAGTACTATCTATTCAGTTACTTTAATGCAAACCCTAACCCTAAGATCCATCACTATCGCACACTCACCTGACCAGCGCCCTAACCGTAACTCACCTATTCCACCCTAACCCTAAAGTCTGTCACTATCGCACAGCCACCTCATCTGCGCCCTAACCCTATCTCACCTAACCCGTGCCCAAACCATAACATCCACACAATCGCACACTTACCTGAACCCGACACGTAACTTTCCACCACAGTGCTGAAAATCGCGAAGCCACAGGAAACGGCCCACTGAATTCTTTCCCTGGGAAAGAATTTGGTGTTCCACAGCTTTGCGATAATCAGTTTTCGAACTTCACAGTTCGAACATATGGTGTTTGATCTGCTGAAGTTTGCACAAACTGATAGGAACCCGGAGAAGGCACAGTCCCAGGGTATTTGTTCTGCTTTGACTTTTCTACATAGGTGATTGTGCATCTGGGGATTCCGAACTCGGGGACAGAATATGTAATTGGAGGAGTAAAATTACAAACATGAAACAGGAAAAGGTGTTAGGTGTTATTATTACAGAATAAAACCAAAAGTGGGAAATGCAACCAAACTGAAACGGAGTCAAAAGGCAACCACGAAATGAAACAATCGCCACCAGGAAGTCAGCCAAAGCTCTTTATTCCAAAACCAAGCAGACAAGGCTGTCACCAGCCACGAAAAAACATGTTCTATGTCTTTCTCAATACTGTCCTGTATTTTTGTATTTTCTTTAATCATGACTCTAAGAACTTCCAATCCACATTTATTGAAAATGTCTACTAAATCTTTGTAATAACTAGTGCCATACACAACATTATTAGGAAACTTGAACACCCTTAAACCTTTAGGTACAATTTCCTTAGCAACACATTCCTTTAAATATTCATTTTCAATAGATAAAGATCTATATTTATACATCAAATTACTTAATTGTGCCAGCTTTTGCTTATAAGTCCCATCAAGCACATAAAGCCTGTTGTTTTCAGTGCTTTCAAACACAACATTAGGTTTTGAACGTAGCCATTCAAGTGTTTCTATAGCTGGTGTGCGTGTAAAAGGAACAAGCAAAACAGTACCTGTGGCTTCCGCTTCTTCTCTAAGACCAATGCCATCATTTGCTGCATCCTGTTCCTGTATAGGACTCCCATGTAAAAGCCTCGGTGTATTAGAGGGGTTGAAGGTGTTGGAATCAAGGTCGCCGATCCCTTCTCGTCGATCCATAAGCTCCCCTTGCTCCATATTTGTTCCCCGACCATTTCTGATGCTACGAGGGTTGTGAGGCAAAGTTTGGTGAACACTCTTGCTGAGCAAAGCTTGGCTGAGAGGGGTGAGAATGTTAATCAACTCCGTAAGCTGCCCAATGAGCTTACGCGTTTGCCCCACATCCTCAGAACCACGACTCTCCATGGCGGACGATACGTCCATCTCGCTCCCAAACAAGAACACAATAAAACCAAAAGTGGGAAATGCAACCAAACTGAAACGGAGTCAAAAGGCAACCACAAAACGAAACAATCGCCACCAGGAAGTCAGCCAAAGCTCTTTATTCCAAAACCAAGCAGACAAGGCTGTCACTAGCCACGAAAAAACATGTTCTATGTCTTTCTCAATACTGTCCTGTATTTTTGTATTTTCTTTAATCATGACTCTAAGAACATCCAATCCACATTTATTGAAAATGTCTACTAAATCTTTGTAATAACTAGTGCCATACACAACATTACTAGGAAACTTGAACACCCTTAAACCTTTAGGTACAATTTCCTTAGCAACACATTCCTTTAAATATTCATTTTCAATAGATAAAGATCTATATTTATACATCAAATTACTTAATTGTGCCAGCTTTTGCTTATAAGTCCCATCAAGCACATAAAGCCTGTTGTTTTCAGTGCTTTCAAACACAACATTAGGTTTTGAACGTAGCCATTCAAGTGTTTCTATAGCTGGTGTGCGTGTAAAAGGAACACTCAAAACAGTACCTGTGGCTTCCGCTTCTTCTCTAAGACCAATGCCATCATTTGCTGCATCCTGTTCCTGTATAGGACTCCCATGTAAAAGCCTCGGTGTATTAGAGGGGTTGAAGGTGTTGGAATCAAGGTCGCCGATCCCTTCTCGTCGATCCATAAGCTCCCCTTGCTCCATATTTGTTCCCCAACCATTTCAGATGCTACGAGGGTTGGGAGGCAAAGTTTGGTGAACACTCTTGCTGAGCAAAGCTTCGCTGAGAGGGGTGAGAATGTTAATCAACTCCGTAAGCTGCCCAATGAGCTTACGCGTTTGCCCCACCTCCTCAGAACCACGACTCTCCATGGCGGACGATACGTCCATCTCGCTCCCAAACAAGAACACAATAAAACCAAAAGTGGGAAATGCAACCAAACTGAAACAGAGTCAAAAGGCAACCACGAAACGAAACAATCAACACCAGGAAGTCAGCCAAAGCTCTTTATTCCAAAACCAAGCAGACAAGGCTGTCACCAGCCACGAAAAAACATGTTCTATGTCTTTCTCAATACTGTCCTGTATTTTTGTATTTTCTTTAATCATGACTCTAAGAACTTCCAATCCACACTTATTGAAAATGTCTACTAAATCTTTGTAATAACTAGTGCCATACACAACATTATTAGGAAACTTGAACACCCTTAAACCTTTAGGTACAATTTCCTTAGCAACACATTCCTTTAAATATTCATTTTCAATAGATAAAGATCTATATTTATACATCAAATTACTTAATTGTGCCAGCTTTTGCTTATAAGTCCCATCAAGCACATAAAGCCTGTTGTTTTCAGTGCTTTCAAACACAACATTAGGTTTTGAACGTAGCCATTCAAGTGTTTCTATAGCTGGTGTGCGTGTAAATGGAACACGCAAAACAGTACCTGTGGCTTCCGCTTCTTCTCTAAGACCAATGCCATCATTTGCTGCATCCTGTTCCTGTATAGGACTCCCATGTAAAAGCCTCGGTGTATTACAGGGGTTGAAGGTGTTGGAATCAAGGTCGCCGATCCCGTCTCGTCGATCCATAAGCTCCCCTTGCTCCATATTTGTTACCCGACCATTTCTGATGCTACGAGGGTTGTGAGGCAAAGTTTGGTGAACACTCTTGCTGAGCAAAGCTTGGCTGAGAGGGGTGAGAATGTTAATCAACTCCGTAAGCTGCCCAATGAGCTTATGCGTTTGCCCCACCTCCTCAGAACCACGACTCTCCATGGCGGACGATACGTCCATCTCGCTCCCAAACAAGAACACAATAAAACCAAAAGTGGGAAACGCAACCAAACTGAAACGGAGTCAAAAGGCAACCACGAAACGAAACAATCGCCACCAGGAAGTCAGCCAAAGCTCTTTATTCCAAAACCAAGCAGACAAGGCTGTCACCAGCCACGAAAAAACATGTTCTATGTCTTTCTCAATACTGTCCTGTATTTCTGTATTTTCTTTAATCATGACTCTAAGAACTTCCAATCCACATTTATTGAAATTGTTTACTAAATCTTTGTAATAACTAGTGCCATACACAACATTATTAGGAAACTTGAACACCCTTAAACCTTTAGGTACAATTTCCTTTGCAACACATTCCTTTAAATATTCATTTTCAATAGATAAAGATCTATATTTATACATCAAATTACTTAATTGTGCCAGGTTTTGCTTATAAGTCCCATCAAGCACATAAAGCCTGTTGTTTTCAGTGCTTTCAAACACAACATTAGGTTTTGAACGTAGCCATTCAAGTGTTTCTATAGCTGGTGTGCGTGTAAAAGGAACACGCAAAACAGTACCTGTGGCTTCCGCTTCTTCTCTAAGACCAATGCCATCATTTGCTGCATCCTGTTCCTGTATAGGACTCCCATGTAAAAGCCTTGGTGTATTAGAGGGGTTGAAGGTGTTGGAATCAAGGTCGCCGATCCCTTTTCGTCGATCCATAAGCTCCCCTTGCTCCATATTTGTTCGCCGACCATTTCTGATGCTACGAGGGTTGTGAGGCAAAGTTTGGTGAACACTCTTGCTGAGCAAAGCTTGGCTGAGAGGGGTGAGAATGTTAATCAACTCCGTAAGCTGCCCAATGCACTCTAATACACTGAGGCTTTTACATGGGAGTCCTATACAGGAACAGGATGCAGCAAATGATGGCATTGGTCTTAGAGAAGAAGCGGAAGCCACAGGTACTGTTTTGCGTGTTCCTTTTACACGCACATCAGCTATAGAAACACTTGAATGGCTACGTTCAAAACCTAATGTTGTGTTTGAAAGCACTGAAAACAACAGGCTTTATGTGCTTGATGGGACTTATAAGCAAAAGCTGGCACAATTAAGTAATTTGATGTATAAATATAGATCTTTATCTATTGAAAATGAATATTTAAAGGAATGTGTTGCTAAGGAAATTGTACCTAAAGGTTTAAGGGTGTTCAAGTTTCCTAATAATGTTGTGTATGGCACTAGTTATTACAAAGATTTAGTAGACATTTTCAATAAATGTGGATTGGAAGTTCTTAGAGTCATGATTAAAGAAAATACAAAAATACAGGACAGTATTGAGAAAGACATAGAACATGTTTTTTCGTGGCTGGTGACAGCCTTGTCTGCTTGGTTTTGGAATAAAGAGCTTTGGCTGACTTCCTGGTGGCGATTGTTTTTTATCCTGGTTGCCTTTGACTCGTTCAGTTTGGTTGCATTTCCCACTTTGGTTTTATTGTGTTCTTGTTTGGGAGCAGATGGTATCGTCCGCCATGGAGAGTCGTGGTTCTGAGGAGGTGGGGCAAACGCGTAAGCTCATTGGGCAGCTTACGGAGTTGATTAACATTCTCACCCCTCTCAGCCAAGCTTTGCTCAGCAAGAGTGTTCACCAAACTTTGCCTCACAACCCTCTTAGCATCAGAAATGGTCGGGGAACAAATATGGAGCAAGGGGAGCTTATGGATCGACGAGAAGGGATCGGCGACCTTGATTCCAACACCTTCAACCCCTCTAATACACCGAGGCTTTTACATGGGAGTCCAATGCAGGAACAGGATGCAGCAAATGATGGCATTGGTCTTAGAGAAGAAGCAGAAGCCACAGTTACTGTTTTGCGTGTTCCTTTTACACGCACACCAGCTATAGAAACACTTGAATGGCTACGTTCAAAACCTAATGTGTTTGAAAACACTGAAAACAACAGGCTTTATGTGCTTGATGGGGCTTATAAGCAAAAGCTGGCACAATTAAGTAATTTGATGTATAAATATAGATCTTTATCTATTGAAAATGAATATTTAAAGGAATGTGTTGCTGAGGAAATTGTACCTAAAGGTTTAAGGGTGTTCAAGTTTCCTAATATTGTTGTGTATGGCACTAGTTATTACAAAGATTTAGTAGACATTTTCAATAAATGTGGATTGGAAGTTCTTAGAGTCATGATTAAAGAAAATACAAAAATACAGGACAGTATTGAGAAAGACATAGAACATGTTTTTTCGTGGCTGGTGACAGCCTTGTCTGCTTGGTTTTGGAATAAAGAGCTTTGGCTGACTTCCTGGTGGCGATTGTTTCGTCGGTTGCCTTTGACTCCGTTCAGTTTGGTTGCATTTCCCACTTTGGTTTTATTGTGTTCTTGTTTGGGAGCGAGATGGACGATCGTCCGCCATGGAGAGTCGTGGTTCTGAGGAGGTGGGGCAAATGCGTAAGCTGATTGGGCAGCTTACGGAGTTGATTAACATTCTGACCGCTCTCAGCCAATCTTTGCTCAGCAAGAGTGTTCACCAAACTTTGCCTCACAACCCTCGTAGCATCAGAAATGGTCGGGAACAAATATGGAGCAAGGGAGCTTATGGATCGACGAGAAGGATCGGCGACCTTGATTCCAACACCTTCAACCCTCTAATACACCGAGGCTTTTACATGGGAGTCCTATACAGGAACAGGATGCAGCAAATGATGGCATTGGTCTTAGAGAAGAAGCGGAAGCCACAGGTACTGTTTTGCGTGTTCCTTTTACACGCTCACCAGCTATAGAAACACTTGAATGGCTACGTTCAAAACCTAATGTTGTGTTTGAAAGCACTGAAAACAACAGGCTTTATGTGCTTGATGGGACTTATAAGCAAAAGCTGGCACAATTAAGTAATTTGATGTATAAATATAGATCTTTATCTATTGAAAATGAATATTTAAAGGAATGTTTTGCTAAGGAAATTGTACCTAAAGGTTTAAGGTTGTTCAAGTTTCCTAATAATGTTGTTTATGGCACTAGTTATTACAAAGATTTAGTAGACATTTTCAATAAATGTGGATTGGAAGTTCTTAGAGTCATGATTAAAGAAAATACAAAAATACAGGACAGTATTGAGAAAGACATAGAACATGTTTTTTCGTGGCTGGTGACAGCCTTGTCTGCTTGGTTTTGGAATAAAGAGCTTTGGCTGACTTTCTGGTGGCGATTGTTTCGTTTCGTGGTTGCCTTTTGACTCCGTTTCAGTTTGGTTGCATTTCCCACTTTTGGTTTTATTGTGTTCTTGTTTGGGAGCGAGATGGACGTATCGTCCGCCATGGAGAGTCGTGGTTCTGAGGAGGTGGGGCAAATGCGTAAGCTCATTGGGCAGCTTACGGAGTTGATTAACATTCTCACCCCTCTCAGCCAAGCTTTGCTCAGCAAGAGTGTTCACCAAACTTTGCCTCACAACCCTCGTAGCATCAGAAATGGTCGGGGAACAAATATGGAGCAAGGGGAGCTTATGGATCGACGAGAAGGGATCGGCGACCTTGATTCCAACACCTTCAACCCCTCTAATACACCGAGGCTTTTACATGGGAGTCCTATACAGGAACAGGATGCAGCAAATGATGGCATTGGTCTTAGAGAAGAAGCGGAAGCCACAGGTACTGTTTTGCGTGTTCCTTTTACACACACCAGCTATAGAAACACTTGAATGGCTACGTTCAAAACCTAATGTTGTGTTTGAAAGCACTGAAAACAACAGGCTTTATGTGCTTGATGGGACTTATAAGCAAAAGCTGGCACAATTAAGTAATTTGATGTATAAATATAGATCTTTATCTATTGAAAATGAATATTTAAAGGAATGTGTTGCTAAGGAAATTGTACCTAAAGGTTTAAGGGTGTTCAAGTTTCCTAATAATGTTGTGTATGGCACTAGTTATTACAAAGATTTAGTAGATATTTTCAATAAATGTGGATTGGAAGTTCTTAGAGTCATGATTAAAGAAAATACAAAAATACAGGACAGTATTGAGAAAGACATAGAACATGTTTTTCCGTGGCTGGTGACAGCCTTGTCTGCTTGGTTTTGGAATAAAGAGCTTTGGCTGACTTCCTGGTGGTGATTGTTTCATTTCGTGGTTGCCTTTTGACTCCGTTTCAGTTTGGTTGCATTTCCCACTTTTGGTTTTATTGTGTTCTTGTTTGGGAGCGAGATGGACGTATCGTCCGCCATGGAGAGTCGTGGTTCTGAGGAGGTGGGGCAAAAGCGTAGGCTCATTGGGCAGCTTACGGAGTTGATTAACATTCTCACCCCTCTCAGCCAAGCTTTGCTCAGCAAGAGTGTTCACCAAACTTTGCCTCACAAACCTCGTAGCCTCAGAAATGGTCGGGGAACAAATATGGAGCAAGGGGAGCTTATGGATCGACGAGAAGGGATCGGCGACCTTGATTCCAACACCTTCAACCCCTCTAATACACCGAGGCTTTTACATGGGAGTCCTATACAGGAACAGGATGCAGCAAATGATGGCATTGGTCTTAGAGAAGAAGCGGAAGCCACAGGTACTCTTTTGCGTGTTCCTTTTACACGCACACCAGCTATAGAAACACTTGAATGGCTACGTTCAAAACCTAATGTTGTGTTTGAAAGCACTGAAAACAACAGGCTTTATGTGCTTGATGGGACTTATAAGCAAAAGCTGGCACAATTAAGTAATTTGATGTATAAATATAGATCTATATCTATTGAAAATGAATATTTAAAGGAATGTGTTGCTAAGGAAATTGTACCTAAAGATTTAAGGGTGTTCAAGTTTCCTAATAATGTTGTGTATGGCACTAGTTATTACAAAGATTTAGTAGACATTTTCAGTAAATGTGGATTGGAAGTTCTTAGAGTCATGATTAAGGAAAATACAAAAATACAGGACAGTATTGAGAAAGACATAGAACATGTTTTTTCGTGGCTGGTGACAGCCTTGTCTGCTTGGTTTTGGAATAAAGAGCTTTGGCTGACTTTCTGGTGGCGATTGTTTCGTGGTTGCCTTTTGACTCCGTTTCAGTTTGGTTGCATTTCCCACTTTTGGTTTTATTGTGTTCTTGTTTGGGAGCGAGATGGACGTATCTTCCGCCATGGAGAGTCGTGGTTCTGAGGAGGTGGGGCAAATGCGTAAGCTCATTGGGCAGCTTACGGAGTTGATTACCATTCTCACCCCTCTCAGCCAAGCTTTGCTCAGCAAGAGTGTTCACCAAACTTTGCCTCACAACCCTTGTAGCATCAGAAATGGTCGGGGAACAAATATGGAGCAAGGGGAGCTTATAGATCGACGAGAAGGGATCGGCGACCTTGATTCCAACACCTTCAACCCCTCTAATACACCGAGGCTTTTACATGGGAGTCCGATACAGGAACAGAATGCAGCAAATGATGGCATTGGTCTTAGAGAAGAAGCGGAAGCCACAGGTACTGTTTTGCGTGTTCCTTTTACACGCACACCAGCTATAGAAACACTTGAATGGCTACGTTCAAAACCTAATGTTGTGTTTGAAAGCACTGAAAACAACAGGCTTTATGTGCTTGATGGGACTTATAAGCAAAAGCTGGCACAATTAAGTAATTTGATGTATAAATATAGATCTTTATCTATTGAAAATGAATATTTAATGGAATGTGTTGCTAAGGAAATTGTACCTAAAGGTTTAAGGGTGTTCAAGTTTCCTAATAATGTTGTGTATGGCACTAGTTATTACAAAGATTTAGTAGATATTTTCAATAAATGTGGATTGGAAGTTCTTAGAGTCATGATTAAAGAAAATACAAAAATACAGGACAGTATTGAGAAAGACATAGAACATGTTTTTTCGTGGCTGGTGACAGCCTTGTCTGCTTGGTTTTGGAATAAAGAGCTTTGGCTGACTTCCTGGTGGTGATTGTTTCATTTCGTGGTTGCCTTTTGACTCCATTTCAGTTTGGTTGCATTTCCCACTTTTGGTTTTATTGTGTTCTTGTTTGGGAGCGAGATGGACGTATCGTCCGCCATGGAGAGTCGTGGTTCTGAGGAGGTGGGGCAAACGCGTAGGCTCATTGGGCAGCTTACGGAATTGATTAACATTCTCACCCCTCTCAGCCAAGCTTTGCTCAGCAAGAGTGTTCACCAAACTTTGCCTCACAACCCTCGTAGCATCAGAAATGGACGGGGAACAAATATGGAGCAAGGGGAGCTTATGGATCGACGAGAAGGGATCGGCGACCTTGATTCCAACACCTTCAACCCCTCTAATACACCGAGGCTTTTACATGGGAGTCCTATACAGGAACAGGATGCAGCAAATGATGGCATTGGTCTTAGAGAAGAAGCGGAAGCCACAGGTACTGTTTTGCGTGTTCCTTTTACACGCTCACCAGCTATAGAAACACTTGAATGGCTACGTTCAAAACCTAATGTTGTGTTTGAAAGCACTGAAAACAACAGGCTTTATGTGCTTGATGAGACTTATAAGCAAAAGCTGGCACAATTAAGTAATTTGATGTATAAATATAGATCTTTATCTATTGAAAATGAATATTTAAAGGAATGTGTTGCTAAGGAAATTGTACCTAAAGGTTTAAGGGTGTTCAAGTTTCCTAATAATGTTGTGTATGGCACTAGTTATTACAAAGATTTAGTAGATATTTTCAATAAATGTGGATTGGAAGTTCTTAGAGTCATGATTAAAGAAAATACAAAAATACAGGACAGTATTGAGAAAGACATAGAACATGTTTTTTCGTGGCTGGTGACAGCCTTGTCTGCTTGGTTTTGGAATAAAGAGCTTTGGCTGACTTCCTGGTGGCGATTGTTTCGTTTCGTGGTTGCCTTTTGACTCCGTTTCAGTTCGGTTGCATTTCCCACTTTTGGTTTTATTGTGTTCTTGTTTGGGAGCGAGATGGACGTATCGTCCGCCATGGAGAGTCGTGGTTCTGAGGAGGTGGGGCAAACGAGTAAGCTCATTGGGCAGCTTACGGAGTTGATTAACATTCTCACCCCTCTCAGCCAAGCTTTGCTCAGCAAGAGTGTTCACCAAACTTTGCCTCACAACCCTCGTAGCATCAGTAATGGTCGGGGAACAAATATGGAGCAAGGGGAGCTTATGGATCGACGAGAAGGGATCGGCGACCTTGATTCCAACACCTTCAACTCCTCTAATACACCGAGGCTTTTACATGGGAGTCCTATACAGGAACAGGATGCAGCAAATGATGGTATTGGTCTTAGAGAAGAAGCGGAAGCCACAGGTACTGTTTTGCGTGTTCCTTTTACATGCACACCAGCTATAGAAACACTTGAATGGCTACGTTCAAAACCTAATGTTGTGTTTGAAAGCACTGAAAACAACAGGCTTTATGTGCTTGATGGGACTTATAAGCAAAAGCTGGCACAATTAAGTAATTTGATGTAGAAATATAGATCTTTATCTATTGAAAATGAATATTTAAAGGAATGTGTTGCTAAGGAAATTGCACCTAAAGGTTTAAGGGTGTTCAAGTTTCCTAATAATGTTGTGTATGGCACTAGTTATTACAAAGATTTAGTAGACATTTTCAAAAAATGTGAATTGGAAGTTCTTAGAGTCATGATTAAAGAAAATACAAAAATACAGGACAGTATTGAGAAAGACATAGAACATGTTTTTTCGTGGCTGGTGACAGCCTTGTCTGCTTTGTTTTGGAATAAAGAGCTTTGGCTGACTTCCTCGTGGCAATTGTTTCATTTTGTGGTTGCCTTTTGACTCCGTTTCAGTTTGGTTGCATTTCCCACTTTTGGTTTTATTGTGTTCTTGTTTGGGAGCGAGATGGACGTATCGTCCGCCATGGAGAGTCGTGGTTCTGAGGAGGTGGGGCAAACGCGTAAGCTCATTGGGCAGCTTACGGAGTTGATTAACATTCTCACCCCTCTCAGCCAAGCTTTGCTCAGCAAGAGTGTTCACCAAACTTTGCCTCACAACCCTCGTAGCATCAGAAATGGTCGGGGAACAAATATGGAGCAAGGGGAGCTTATGGATCGACGAGAAGGGATCGGCGACCTTGATTCCAACACCTTCAACCCCTCTAATACACCGAGGCTTTTACATGGGAGTCCTATACAGGAACAGGATGCAGCAAATGATGGCATTGGTCTTAGAGAAGAAGCGGAAGCCACAGGTACTGTTTTGCGTGTTCCTTTTACACGCACACCAGCTATAGAAACACTTGAATGGCTACGTTCAAAACCTAATGTTGTGTTTGAAAGCACTGAAAACAACAGGCTTTATGTACTTGAAGGGACTTATAAGCAAAAGCTGGCACAATTAAGTAATTTGATGTATAAATATAGATCTTTATCTATTGAAAATGAATATTTAAAGGAATGTGTTGCTAAGGAAATTGTACCTAAAGGTTTAAGGGTGTTCAAGTTTCCTAATAATGTTGTGTATGGCACTAGTTATTACAAAGATTTAGTAGATATTTTCAATAAATGTGGATTGGAAGTTCTTAGAGTCATGATTAAAGAAAATACAAAAATACAGGACAGTATTGAGAAAGACATAGAACATGTTTTTTCGTGGCTGGTGACAGCCTTGTCTGCTTGGTTTTGGAATAAAGAGCTTTGGCTGACTTCCTGGTGGCGATTGTTTCGTTTCGTGGTTGCCTTTTGACTTCGTTTCAGTTTGGTTGCATTTCCCACTTTTGGTTTTATTGTGTTCTTGTTTGGGAGCGAGATGGACGTATCGTCCGCCATGGAGAGTCGTGGTTCTGAGGAGGTGGGGCAAACGAGTAAGCTCATTGGGCAGCTTACGGAGTTGATTAACATTCTCACCCCTCTCAGCCAAGCTTTGCTCAGCAAGAGTGTTCACCAAACTTTGCCTCACAACCCTCGTAGCATCAGAAATGGTCGGGGAACAAATATGGAGCAAGGGGAGCTTATGGATCGACGAGAAGGGATCGGCGACCTTGATTCCAACACCTTCAACCCCTCTAATACACCGAGGCTTTTACATGGGAGTCCTATACAGGAACAGGATGCAGCAAATGATGGCATTGGTCTTAGAGAAGAAGCGGAAGCCACAGGTACTGTTTTGCGTGTTCCTTTTACACGCATACCAGCTATAGAAACACTTGAATGGCTACGTTCAAAACCTAATGTTGTGTTTGAAAGCACTGAAAACAACAGGCTTTATGTGCTTGATGGGACTTATAAGCAAAAGCTGGCACAATTAAGTAATTTGATGTATAAATATAGATCGTTATCTATTGAAAATGAATATTTAAAGGAATGTGTTGCTAAGGAAATTGTACCTAAAGGTTTAAGGGTGTTCAAGTTTCCTAATAATGTTGTGTATGGCACTAGTTATTACAAAGATTTAGTAGATATTTTCAATAAATGCGGATTGGAAGTTCTTAGAGTCATGATTAAAGAAAATACAAAAATACAGGACAGTATTGAGAAAGACATAGAACATGTTTTTTCGTGGCTGGTGACAGCCTTGTCTGCTTGGTTTTGGAATAAAGAGCTTTGGCTGACTTCCTGGTGGCGATTATTTCGTTTCGTTATTATTACAGAAACTTTAAACTGCCAAGCAGTGAGTGATGAGGTGGCAGCAAAAACAAGACTGAGCTGGGCACATATGTGAGAGGTTAATTACTGTCACTCAAAGGTGTGATCACAAATCTGCAACTACTAAAATTTGTATACAGCAATCATAAAGGCAAAATCTCAGAAAATTCTCTTTCTTTTTCTGAGGTACAACAATCTCTTAAGTTTTTATATATAAGTAGCAGGAGTGAGAAGGGCATTAATGTTTTTAAATCATTTTTGTGACTTTCAAGTGTCAATGTTTATGGAAATGTCATACTTTTAATAAACAAACTTTTTAAGTGTCCCCTCACATTTCTGTAATGGATCCTAAATAAAAACCTAGAAGGGAAATGATGTCCCTTTTGGTGGTATTGGCTAAGGAAGTGGCTGTATTAGTACATGTAGACATATTACCCACAAGAAATGCGCATGCTGGTCTTCCAAGTATAACTTGTTTATTAAAACAGACTTTTTCAGAACTAATGAAACACCCACTTTCATTCATATTTATAACTTGTGTGATGTAAAAAATACCCTTAACTCATTTAAAGGCATGTAAACTTTTTCTCAAAATGTACCACACAGACACATTAACTCTGTATTTGTAACTTGATGTGCTTCTTGTCCATGTTTTGGTTATATGGAGACATATATCTGGTATTTACACAGAGTAAATGAAAGCATTACTGCCTTCTGTATACATATCACTGGTACGCAGCTGGGCACTACCACGATTCAAAGAACTGAACTGTAGTACTACATGGGGCTATGAAGTCTCCTAGTATCTTGAATGTCACATGGCATGCTACTGCCTGCCAGGCACTCCTGTGCCTTGGACTAGTGGTAGCTCTCTGTAGCCTGACAGCACTACACAGTGCTACTAAGTAAAGCAGCTGCTTACTACATCACTTGGCTTACTACGTAGCTAGAATTGCTACTCTAGCCAACCAAAGCATGTTGTGGAGTAGTAAGCTGATTTACAATATCTTACTAAACACAACCAGCACAGACAACACTGGGATCATGGGACCCATCACCCTATTATTATTGCAAAGAGAGGATCTGGTTCTGTGCAAGCTTCTATTAATGGGGTTTTGCCTGCACCAAAAGTGTGGGACAAACAAGATAATGTGGTAGCAGACACTATACAGAACTCTATTGCCAGTAGTAGTGTCCTGCTGTGTAGTGAAGATGTGTGTGTGTGTGTGTGTGTGTGTGTGCGTGTGTGTGTGTGTGTGTGTGTGTGTGTGTGTGTGTGTGTGTGTGTGTGTGTGTGTGTGTATGTGTGTGTGTGTGTGTGTGCCCGGGGAGGGATCATAGTGTGATAACACTAATATGTTGCCCAACACTTTAGACTCAGTAATATTCTATAAGGGGAGGGTGGTTAAAGTTCTTAGCAGTTGGCTGTATAGCAATGAAGCCATGTAGCTTATGCTGTGGGACCCAGCAAGTGCAATAACATCGTGATGTTTTGTGAATGGAGCATAACTGGTAGGTGGTCTCCTTAGTACAGGGGATTGGTCACTACGGTATCATGGTGCAGGATCACACAGGAGGTCTTGTGAGATTCTGCTCCATAACATTAGTGTGGTTTGTGAGATGGACAGAATTCTGTGCATCATAATACATAAAATTTTATAAAGCTGGCCAGTTAGCTTCTTATGGACACTAAAGTCACATACAAGACGTTATAAATAAAGACATCTAGGATGGTGCCGGGAACAAAGAAAATGGTAAGGGGACAGAGAATGAGGAAGCTTGAGTGCTTTTCACCACAAAATAGATGACAGACAAGAAATATGATGCAGGCATGTAAATCAGTAATGGAGGAATGTCACAGAATGGCACTGCAAAAACAGATCTCGGTGTGGGAAGTCAGGGCATGTGCAGCACACCAAGGGAAGCAATTCACACCACACATACAAGCAAAACACTTTTACATCAGTCACTGGTTTTTTTTTAGGTTTCATTTATTTTGTTTCATATTCTTTATTATATATGTCAAGGAAAATGCACTAAATGCAGTCATGTTAACATTACATACGTATCTATTATGCAGTGAATCTTTTATAAATGGCTCTCCTTACAGTCTAAATAGTATTATTTATTATTCATTTGTTTAAAAATTTGACATTTCATTCTGATTTGTAATCTTTAGGAAAAGTTTCAAATATTTCTGATTTTTATTTTCCACCTACTTTGAATGTATTTTTTTAGATTTTATTAACAGAGTAATGTGCTTAGTGGCATGCACTTAAACATAGCTTGAGATGATAACAGAGATAAATCCAGGTGTAACAAGATACATTTTCACAGAAGGTATGATAGAAAGGTAGAATCCTTTGCCAGAATGGGAGAAAGAGGCAAGAAAGTCAAGATCATTAAATGACCTAGGGATTTCTGGCAGAATAGGATGAGTGAGGGAGGTGTGCCTAACTTAATCCTACTGCAACACTTAGGCAGACTAGCTTGTGTGATATAATTTAGATAAAGTTCAAATTTTTTTTAACATTTATGAGACAAATGGTCATCTGTCTTAAGAACCTGAAGGTTGAAATAAAGTAATAATATCTACATGTGAATCATAAAACTAACAGTATGCCATCTGCTCAGCTCAATTTCTTAGGTTTCTAGAAACTTATACTACACATTTTAACTTGGAGATAGAGCTTCTGTTTCATAATTGTGCAATTTGCTTTTCAAAGAATGATTTGATGATCTTATTTGGAGTGCCTGGTATAACACTGTGGCCAAACGTATTATGGCACTCTAAGTGCTTAACAAAATGTCTGCACCGTTGGCAGTCCTGCATTTACATTTTACTCTACTTTTCACTTAATGATGACATGCGAGTGCAAATGATTCATTGCAACATTATTCAGAGGAACAACTATCTAATGACAATATAAATCACCTCTACTTTTTAGTGGCCCATTTCTTCTTGGGTGATTTGGAACATAACCGTACATCTTTTAGGTATCAATGCTTATACTTGACAAAATAGCTCTACTGAAATGTGTTTATAGAAAAAAGCTGAACAGTTAGAGTCACCACATTCTTATTTAGTTTTCAAGAATTTAGTAATAATGTTATTTCAACTCAAAATAAATCGAAATATGTCAGGTTCAGCACACAGTGAGAAAACAGTTCAGCTTAATGTTCTATTTGTCTCAGAAATGTAACACTTAAATGAAGATGAAAAACAGTATCTCCTCATATAAGAGTGGGTGATGCTAAAATAAGTTTAAATCACTTCATGTGTCACTCTCACCCTCACTTCTACAATACCTCTGGAATGATGGCAAGGTTGCACATTGTGCCCCCACTCATACCTTTTTCAAATTCCCAGGTAGATCGTGATCAGTTAAAATATTGGGTAAATAAGTGCACAAAAAACTACAAAATCACAGCTGCACATATTACTGCTTTAAGGAGCCCGTTTGTTATCTCATAATGGGAAACATACACATAGTCAAAGATGCATACAAAGATATACATGTGCAGATTCACATATACATGTACAACAGAAGCTTAACATCCTCTGCATTAGCAAATCTCAGATCTCAGAATGTCAATGCAATACAATTGTTGCTTTTATGGTCATCCTTTAAATGAATCAGAAATGGGTGTGTCTTATATTTTATACTTTCATTTTGGTTTGCAAGACTTAGGGAAGAAGATAAAGGCTGTTGGTGCAGATAGTTAAGGCTATGAGCTGCTAATGAGTTAATTCTTGTGGTGTAGGGTTTGATTCCCACAACTTTCATGTGCTTGCTGTATGATGTTGTGAAACTCCCATATTCTGATAGGGCTTTCTGGCATTTGGAAATTTGAGCTGGACAGCATGCCTAGTGACTATCCAGTAAGAATTGTTTACATATTTATTTTCCCTTATCTCTGAGATTGTGTGACATCAGCTTTTGGCTGGTCCCTAACACCAAGCTTTCAGTTTCCAAGGATATGAATGGGCAGACAAGACCCCATGGATGAGAATGAGAAGGTATTGGATTTTCTGGGGGATGCTTGGCTCTCATCACCAGAAAGAAAAATGAGCTGAATGGGCACAAGAGGAGGAAAAAATTTGGCACATCCCACTCAGGTATAGAAAAATAAGAAATACTCATAGCTACGAGGCATAAGAATCCTGAGTGGGCACATAAAGGGTACACTGCTAACATTTCTCTAATCAGTATTACATTATGTACTTTGCAGTTCTAGTCTATCATTTTTATTAAGCTCATCGTATAGCTAAAGAGGCTGTAAACTAGCAAGACAGTGCTTATTTGAGAGTACAGGATTATTTATGCTCAAAAATGTAGAGATATAGCTGTGGTTTTCAGGGAAATATTTACTTCTGGTTATTTTGCTTTAGAAAAATAAAAATAAATAGTAATAGGTTCATGCATTGCAAACAAGCACCTTATTTGTTAACAAGATTTAAATCTATGATAAATTCTCTTGTAATTTATTCATTCATTCTCACGTTACCTGCTTAATTTAGTTCACAATGGTTAAAAAACAGAGCTTGTCTGGTACTCTCTGGTCAGATGAGGAGCATTAATTCTTAAATGGAAGCCATCCCATCACAGAAAACAGTTTCTTGTATACAGCACACATACATATGGTAAATCTTTCAGATGTGGAAAATGGAAGGCACGATCAGCTTTTGATTAACTGTTATTAATGATATATCTGTGCTTACCTTTAGTGAATCCTGTCTGTTCTTATATAGGATAGGTTGAATTCATATTTACTGTGATAAGTAGCAGAAATACTTCTTGCAGACTATTGTGACAAAATGAATACCTCCTCACATGTGATAGGTGCCTTTATACTGAATCATGGTGGGTTTATCCACAACAAGATAAATATGTAACTTTGTCCTAATTCCATACACATAACAAACATGGAGCAGGCATAAATGTTTTCAACATTACCAGAGTAAGTATATAAAAAATAAAAACAATCTATTATGTGGGGTAGATAGTGTAAATGTTTGTGTTGCCCTTTGCAGCTGCCCAAGATTTCTAAAACACTACAGTTAACTAAGCTTGAAGATGATTGTAACTGGGTGTTGTTATTCAATCCTGAAGTGACTGACAATTGTTCCAAGATGGCTTAGATCTTGTTAACAACTGGTGCAAGGACAATGGTCTCAAATTAAATGTAAAAAATGTAGAATAGTTTATTTTGTTTAACATAATAGTTTCAATTACTGTATAGGATACGCATCCTTCCAGTCTGACATTTCTGTAAGGGATTTGGGTAGTCTTGTTGATAATTCCTTATCATTCAACCATCATGTCTCCACAGTAGTTCGAGAAATCTTTTATTTGGTCCATTTAATTTGCAAAGCATCTCCACTAGATCCAATGAAGTCTTAATTCCCCTTTACTCACATCTTATAAGACCTGTTATTGAATATATGCACCTTTTGGCATGCATTTATCTAAACATATAACACAATTTGAGAAACCTCAGATATTCATAACTATAAAGATCAGTGGCTTCAAAAATCTCAGTTATCAGAAGACACTGGCAGCCCCTTTGCTGTACTTTTTCTCTTATGGACTCCTCTATGGATATCTGGATCCCCTTCATTACGTTGACATACCATTTCATTGACTTTCAAAAGAGTGAGACCACATTGCTGAATAGTTAAAATCATGAAGTCCCAGAACATTGTATTTTCTCTCTGAGTAAGTAGCCACTTGGCCACCATGGTGAACTTTGCCCTATTCTCCACTATAGTGCAATCTTGGAGTTGGTATATTTAGTGGGGGTTGTGGGGGGATGAAGCCCTCCACTTGGTGGGTTTAATTTGCTTCCATTTATAATTTCATTGTGGGTGGCCAAGTGGTTACTTCTCTGGATAGAAAATACAGTGCTCCTGGATTTCGTGATTTTAAGCATTTGACAATGTGGTCTTGCTCTTTTGAAAGTCGATGAAATGGTAAGTCGACTTAATGAAGTAGATCTGGAAGTCTTTATATCTAACCTTCTGTACCATGAAAGAGCCAACTCTTTTAGACCTCCTAACTAATTTTATTTGTATATTTTATTTAACATTTGTTTACCAGGAAAGTCTGACTGGGCAAGACCCAGTTTTCAGTGGTGGCCTAGGGAGAAAAGCTCCAGAGAGCAATAAAATATTTAGGAATACAAATTAGTCAATCATATCAGTAGAAGTTACACACAAAAATATTTTGAGCTTAATCAATAGGGGTTAAATACCTCATATAAGTATATTAAGTTGCAGTGATTAACTAATTGCAAAGCAAGTTGGTTATTGTAAAGGACAAATAACAACACAAAACAATTATATAAAATCTCTCAGGAATTTTGTACAAGTACGAAGGTGGGGGAAGTGAAAATCAACCACTGATCTGTAAAATGTGACTAGAGAGAGTAACACAGAGAAGTAGACAGGACAGTAGAATAAACATAGGTAGGGGAGGAGTGAGAAGAGGAGAGGGCAGATGAAGGAGGGGGAAGATAGGAGATAGGGGGCAAGGTGAAATGTTAAGGTGAGTTTGTGGATAGAAGTTAGAAGGAAGAATTGTTACAGATGTGGAGGGAGATAGGAAGTTGTGTAAGGTCACCTTCTGGGCCAGTAATCAAGGAGTCTAAATCCTCACCACTGACACTGGAGACGGATATTCACTTGGAACAAAAGTAGAGACACACGCAGTATTTCCAGATGTAGACCTCTCTGCATCAAGCACAATTTCCCTTAAGAGCACACATTGATCACACTCAACCCAGGGTCTGGGTTTCTCTCTCTCTGTCTCTCCCCATGTCCCCAATAGGCTCCCCACTGGCAAAGCTGTAGGGTTAAGTCCTCAGCCGAGTGTCCTTGCCAAGTCCTCCAGCACCCTCTGTGAAACCAGTGCTTTAGGTCCATGTTCCAAGTAGCTGCCACACACAATCTTTGAGATTTAAGTTTCACACACACACACACACACACACACACACACACACACACACACATATATATATATATATATATATATATATATTTTTTTTTTTTTCCAAACACACCTAGGAAAGGCTGGCACAGATTACCCAGACTATAAGGTAGATTCATTGCCACCTGTCAGTTACTGTAAGGCTCTTAAAAGGGTATCCAGTTATACTGAGTGAAGTTAATATTAATTAATACAAATGGTAATGTTGACCAAATAGCCAGGCTTCAGGAGTGGCCACAGCATCAGCAATAGATATAAGTACTCTCAAAGGTTAAAATATACTCTAAATGACTAGACACACTGAAAAGTTTAAAACTGTTTAATAATAAATAATAAAAGAACACAAAATACAAAATATCTATATACAGTAAACACCATAGTTTCTACTACAGAAAATATTCAAATAACACAGATGAATAGAGTCACACAGATACAAAAAAACAGTACTTAACTAATCTCATTATATTTTTCTGACTAATCTAAAGAGTTACTATCCCTGGTTCACTTACTAGAGCAAGGCAAGATAAAGTAAGTGAGGGATCCTTCTATGTCAGGTTCCAAGAAACAGACTGCCCAGTCTGATTGACATTCATCTCAATATAATATCTAAATATTATTTCTGGGATAGCTTATGGAATGATATCACATCTGGTCATCTGACTCTGTTTTCTACACTATCACCAGCACTAGAAGCTGCCAGGATTTTCGCACCTATGTGTTACCATACACACAGATTGAGCTTTGCTAAGATCTACTGCAGCTCCTATAAGTCATGAAACAAATTTAACACTTCTTCTCCTTCTACAGAGCTACTAAGCCAGGCTTCTTACAGGCACTTTGCCTCTGGCTGCAATTAGAACTGTAAGAAACAGTCTTTATGGCCTAATTTAATTTCAGCTATTTTCCAAAGTTAGCAGGGACTAAGCTTAACTTCTTCTCTTACAGTATCCTCTGTTACAATATATACATTTAAACAGTTGCAATAATGTATGCACATTTCTTTTCTTTCCAGCAGGGCACACTGTTGTCACATTTTTAACACAAGCAACTTTACAAATACCTTTTCAATGTAGACATCTGTTCAAATAAGTTTGACATACAAATGACACATAATTCTTTACAAAATTCCAGCTAGCTGTGCTAACATATGTTACACATCCACTGCCCTACTTCTCCTAGCATAGCTGGCAGTAATTCCTATCATCACATGATAAATAATGCTAAGTAAGTTATATATAGTGGATGTGGAATGCTCAAAGAGAAAGCTGATGAGCTGCTAGATAAAGGAACTATTTAATCAGGTCTGGTGCATAAACAGAAGCAGTTGCTAGTAAGGAATACTCTTAGTTGGTTTTTGAAGTTAGTTTGGTTGGCAGTAGTTATGATGGGCTGAGGGATAGTATTCCATATTTTGGAGATGTAGTTAGAGTAGAGAGAGCCTCCAACTTTATTCAAA
>NC_056746.1:1019048210-1019158210 GCF_019279795.1 Protopterus annectens | reverse complement strand
TTAAATGGTTTATTGAGCCAATAGTATCAAAAGAAAAGTCTAACATTTTGCCAAATTAGAATAGTCCCTTGCTCTGAGTTGTTTGCATATACCTGTTTTTTTAATTACTAATTTATTTATTTTATTGCCTACATGATTACTTTTCTCAAGAAGAACAAGGTAATTTATCTATTTCTGAGTTAGTTATAGGCTTAGAGTTTTACACAGACACATGTCTAGCTTTAGAAGTATAACACCATGAGTGAGCTAAAAGAGTCTGCAGTCCTGTGTGTGCCTCATTAATCTACTTTAAGAACAGACCTATGGGACCACAGGTGGCTTCCTTCATTTTAAATCTATAATCAATTAATTTGAGATAGAGTTTTATGACAACATAGCATTATTCAACTTATAGTTTGGAATTGCACTTTACATTTTGTAAAGGAAACAAGCAAGATTTTTTTTTGTAAACAAAGCATTGTGGTATACTGTTTAAACCTTTAATTGAGTCAATACAGACAAATAATGAAATATGCCAGTACCAGTGAAGTGTAATTCGTACTTAAAGCAGTTTTTTTTGTATTTTATTTTATTTTTTTATTATTTATTTCATTTTCTTCCCATAACAAGAATATTTGGTAAAATTAAAATCTGCTGACTATATTGTGCAGCTTTTAAATGGGGCCCTAAGCAGTTTAATGTAGCCCACCCATATAGTCATTTATGTAAATTGTACAAAATGTACATGTAAGAAAATAAAATTGCCAAAGATTCCAAAGACAACCACAAGGCATTCTATAACTATGTCAAGAATCTAAATGGCAATGCTCTGATCTGCCCTGAGCTACAACAGAATGGCATAAATATACTGATCTCAAGGATATTGCCAATATCCTGGCAGAGCAATTCAGTGCCAACTTCACCCCCCTCTCAACCCCTAAATGGCCCATCTTAATACCGGAAGATTGCCAAATTCTGGTAATAATGGCCACACAGGTAAAAAATGCACTCTCCAAAGCTAAGAATACAGCATCATGGGACCAGATGACACCCCGGGCTGTGTACTACATGAACTACAAAATGAACTGGCACCTCACCTAAGTGTCATGTTTAATCATACCCTCACCTCAGGCTTCATGCCCACTGAGTGGCTCACAGCTACAGTTATCCCGGGGATCCACCGAGAACTACTGCCCCATCAGTCTGATAAGCCTGATCTGCAAGGCCATGGAACGTATTATCATGGAACTTATAAACAAAGACATTGGCAACCTTCAAACACTGTATCCCACCCAGTTTGGGTCTGTGAAGGGCTGATCTTGTCTTCTGAACCTGATTGATTTCTTTGAATCAGTCTCCAGAGCCGTGGACGAGGGTAAGGCAGTCCACACAGCCTATCTGGACCTTGCCAAGGCCTTTGACACCATCCCCCACTCTGGAATCATAGATAAACTTACTAAACTGGGCATTAATCCCTACGTCACTCGATGGGTTGCCAACTAGCTTACTGACAGAACCCACACTGTAAAAGTAGCTGACTTCAAATCCAGCTCCAGACAAGTGACAAGTGGAGTACCTCAGGGTTCAGTTGTGGGAACTCTCTTGTTTGGCATCTACTTCTCTGAAGTACAGGCCAACACTAAGGGACTCTGGCTAACAAAGTTTGCAGATGACTGCAAACTGGGAGCCATTATTGAATCCTCAAATGATGTGGATACTCTACAAAAAGGCCTTACAGAAACAGATGCTTGGTGCCAGAGCAATGGGCTCAAGCTCAATGCCAAGAAATGTATAGTTATCCCCTTTGGGAAAAAACATGTACCCATGAATTACCACATAGGTGGCACTACACTAAACACCGAAAGTGTGATAAGAGACTTAAGGACACAGGTGGACAGTGGTTTCACCTTTATTAACCACATCACCACAACAGTCAGGAAATCCTTCTATGTGGCATACCTCATCAGTAAGGGCTTTTTCATCCAGAAAAAAGGAGGTCATTGTCCCACTGTACTTATCCCTCATTAGACTCATTAGCATACAATGCCCCATTTGGTATGCACCTCTCAAGATATCTGCAATAACTGGAAAGGCCACAGAAATACCTCACTACAAGAATCACAGGCCTAAAGCAGATGCCCTATGCTGACTGCCTTAAAAAACTCTAGCTATACTCTGTCGCATATCATCTACTCTGAGCTGATCTCTGCTTAACAAACAAGGCCATGTTAAACCCAGAGCTGTTGGACATGCTACACTTAAAGAAATCCCAATCCCTCAGAGCCACATGCTCCAGGGATCTAAACCTTGTCATCACAATAAACAAAACATGCTGGAGGGATAGGTTCCTGACCCAGAGACTCCCCAGACTCTGGAATAGACTGCCCATACATGTCAAGCAGAGCATCTCTTTGTCCATCTTCAAAAGGAACCTTGATGATTGGATGGGAGAAAGGAAATTCACCCCAGGGATCACGTCAGTCACCCTGCTAGACAGGGGTCCAGGGAAGTAAATAGTGTGGGAAGAAATAGCCAGGGAATTGTTATGGCTAGGCTTGTATAGGCCCTAAGGCCAATAGCCTAGTGCCAAACTATGAACTATGAACCTATGAACCTCCCCAGTCATACAAATATCCTGTTACCTGGCTGTCTCTCCTCAGTTACCATAAAACACAGTCCAAACCTATCACTGTGTGTACTATTTTCTTCTTTATTTTTAAAATGATCACAGAGAATTGAATTTAATTTAAAACTTTTATTTAAAAAAAAAACTCATTGATAACAGACTTAGTATAAGCAACAGTAAACGCATCTTTCCCTGAAACTCACATTTATAGAAATTGCATCTAGCAACACATTAGAATATAAGATAACTACTGGGATTTGCAGTCAAATAGCATATAGTGAAACACTAATTAATGGTTATGTGAAGGATGCAGGGATTCAAAGGACAAATGTGTAACAAATTTCCTAACAGTCTGTGACACCCACTGAACACAAGTATCCCTTTTCAGGAGCAGTCCAGGATCACTGTCTGGTGATCTATCTTGGTCAGCGTCACACAGAAAAGAAAGTAAGACTGAGGGAATCAAACCCTGCAGTACTGTAAGCAGCTCATAGCCTTACTTATCTGCATTAAGTGCCAGACAAACTGTTGTAACCCAAACATGGTGCATTTCACACCTGTGTGCCTGCAAAAACAAGAAGCACTAAAATGCATTCATAGCTAAAATAGTAACATTAAACTTGTAGCCTTCATGCCATCAAGTTTATTCATAGGCAAATAATAAACACACTGTCAACAGTCAATAAAACAAGGACACCAAGAATAGTATTGACTATGTACATTGAGATGTTTGCTTACAATTCAGTGAATGAACAAATACACAAATAAGACATAGAAGTGTGTTTCAACTTGTAAGTATGAGAACCATACAGTGCAATCAAATGCAGCTCCCTCATATCCATACAGTACAATCAAATGCAGCTCCCTCACATCCATACAGTGCAATCAAATGCAGCTCCCTATAACCATGCAGTGCAATCAAATGCAGCTCCCCATAACCATACAGATCAAATGCAGTTGTGCAATCAAATGCAGCTCCCCCATATCCATACAGTGCAATTAAATGCAGCTTCCCATAACCACACAGTGCAATCAAATGCAGCTCCCTCATATCTATACAGTGCAATCAAATGCAGCTCCCCCATAACCATACAGTGCAATCAATGCAGATCCCCCATGCTCCCAACCTCTAAGTTCAAAAATCAGAGAAAAAATCCCCAAATTAGGAACAGATTTTATATTATGGTCTTATATACTTAGCACATTGATATAAGAAGTGTCTGTCATTATTTAGTGATTTCAATCCATAACACATTTTTAGAATGCCACAAACATTAAGAGAAACAGACCACAAAATCACACACACACACACACACACACACACACACACACACACACACACACACACACACACACACACACACACACAAACTCACAGTATAATGTTGACAAGAACTCTGGGTACGGATCTTGACCCCTTTACCCCATGGTACATTTCCAATGCAAGCATCTGTACAAATCAGTTTGACATACAAATGACATATAATTCTTTACAAAATTCCAGCTAGCTGTGCTGGCATATGTTACACAACCAGTGCCCTACATGTCCTGGCATGGCTGGCAGTACCTCCTGTCGTCACACCCTGTATAGATACAGGAGTCGAATGTTGTGATTTTCAATATAAAACTTCCTTTGTTACTTCCTCGTTTATCAAGCTGAGTGGAGAGAAGCTAGTTGCCACTACTATTACAAATGAACAAACAAATTCTTCTCCAAGTAGTCCACAGCAGATGTAAAACACAAGTTTTAATGATAGAATAAAATACAGATAAGAGCTTTTGCAATGAGCTTCATCAGATCTAAAATGCATTTCAAAGTTACAATCTTAAAAGTGTAGAGACGATCACAATCAACAAATCAGAACAAAGTGCATCCAGTATTATTCGTTAATAACTACTGTACAAGAAGGAACAAGAGGTGGTGGAGGTGTATAAATCTACATAAAACCACTAACAAGCACGCTCAAAGATTCATGGATGTTGTCAGTGCAAACAATCTGGAACAGAGTCTGTACACCTAATATGGATGCAAATATCCTGGAGATGGTACTCACAAAGGTGAGGAAACATTGCACCCCCTCACCTTGTGTAATGTATTCACTGGTCAGATCATATCATAAAGTAGTCATCCTAAAAATAAATATAAAGGTTGCACTCCCAGCAAACTCCACAGCCTTTAAAAACTTTTCCAGTGCTGACTACTCATATTATGTAATGGTATAGCTAAATTCCAAGCCACCCCAAAACTCCGAAAACTTGGTGGCCTATGTGGAAGTGTTTAGAGAAATCCTGTACAAGTATGTAACTAACTGCATGGAAACAGCAGTATGAAACTGAAATGAACTTAGGACACACTCCAAAAATAAGCCCCCTTGGTGGACCCCCAGTATAAATAAATTGTGGAACAAAAGAAAAAAAATCCTGTCCAAAAATAGGAAGTGCTATGCCCAAAAGACAAAAAACTCCCTCATCAGTCTCAACAAGCAACTCAGAAGACTAATCAAGTTCACTAAAACCAACTTTGAGGCAGATATAGTCTCCCAGGCTTAGGATAACCATAAGGCATTTTTCATTTACGTACACAACCTTAAAGGGAACACCCAACAGTTTACTGAACTAATAATAAATGGAACTTCCTATACCAAAGCAAATTTGCTTGCCGATAAATTTAGCCCAAATTTCAGCCCCCCCCCATCTTCCCCAGTTCTAACCAGGAAATACCCTCTACCATTTCTCCCTCAACTATCACTAAAGAACAGGTCTTCACTGCATTCTCCAGAGCTAAAAACACTGCATCAGTGGGTCCTGGTAATATCCAAGGATGGCTCTTAAATAGCAGGTCATACCTACTGAACTTGGTGGACTTCACTGAGAAGGTTACTAGAGCCCTGGATGATGACAGAATGTTACATACTGCCTACCTTGACCTGGCAAAAGCATTTAATACAATACCTCACTCAGTTATTATAAACAAACTCACAGATTTGGGCATAAATCCCTATGACACCTGATGGATCGCCAAATGTCTCACAGATAGGATACACAAAGTACGGGAAAAAAAATTTTTAAAATAGCTGTAAGCAGCTCATAGCCTTACTTATCTGCATTAAGTGCCAGACAAACTGTTGTAACCCAAACATGGTGCATTTCACACCTGTGTGCCTGCAAAAACAAGAAATACTAAAATGCATTCGTAGCTAAAATAGTAACATTAAACTTGTAGCCTTCATGCCATCAAGTTTATTCATGGGCAAATAATAAACACACTGTCAACAGTCAATAAAACAAGGAAACCAAGAATAGTATTGACTATGTACATTGAGATGTTTGCTTACAATTCAGTGAATGAACAAATACACAAATAAGACATAGAAGTGTGTTTCAACTTGCAAGTATGAGAACCATACAGTGCAATCAAATGCAGCTCCCTCATATCCATACAGTACAATCAAATGCAGCTCCCTATAACCATGCAGTGCAATCAAATGCAGCTCCCCATAACCATACAGATCAAATGCAGTTTCCCCATAACCATACAGTGCAATCAAATGCAGCTCCCCCATATCCATACAGTGCAATTAAATGCAGCTTCCCATAACCACACAGTGCAATCAAATGCAGCTCCCTCATATCTATACAGTGCAATCAAATGCAGCTCCCCCATAACCATACAGTGCAATCAATGCAGATCCCCCATGCTCCCAACCTCTAAGTTCAAAAATCAGAGAAAAAATCCCCAAATTAGGAACAGATTTTATATTATGCTCTTATATACTTAGCACATTGATATAAAAAGTGTCTGTCATTATTTAGTGATTTCAATCCATAACACATTTTTAGAATGCCACAAACTTTAAGAGAAACAGACCACAAAATCACACACACACACACACACACACACACACACACACACACACACACACACACACACACACACACACACACAAACTCACAGTATAATGTTGACAAGAGCTCTGGGTACGGTTCTTGATCCCCTTACTCCATGGTACATTTCCAATGCAAGCATCTGTACAAATCAGTTTGACATACAAATGACATATAATTCTTTACAAAATTCCAGCTAGCTGTGCTGGCATATGTTACACAACCACTGCCCTACATGTCCTGGCATGGCTGGCAGTACCTCCTGTCGTCACACCCTGTATAGATACAGGAGTCTAATGTTGTGATTTTCAATATAAAACTTCTTTTGTTACTTTCTCGTTTATCAAGCTGAGTGGAGAGAAGCTAGTTTGCCCACTGAAAAGCATTGCCATAAGGGTGTTTTAGATCAATTCTAGACCTCTCTCCCCAGTCCAACTCCAAATCCCAATTTCACCACCCTTCGTAGATCACAAAAAAGATCCCCAAGCCATGTATCTGCACTTTCCTACTGTCTCTGTAGCCAGCATTGTGGAAATGGGCATCCTGAGACAATGTAGCAATTGTCTCATGTCTTCTGACAACCACCTTATTCTTAATCAGGCTGACACAGTATGCAAGAGATGCAACTGGAAGCAGAGCTCTTGCATACTGACACTGATATCACCAGACAAGCTGCCAGTAACATACATGATACGTCATATCTACAATGGATCAGACACATAAACAACCATATGCTGAGGAGGATCTTAAATGTAATCCACCCAAACCTCAAAGACCACCCATATACTGTCCTCAGCAACCTCTCAAACACTTTACAAAGACAGCACTCCCCAGGACACATACAACCGCGTCTCACAATGTCTGATCCTCTAAGCCCTTAAGGCAAACTATCACACAACCCAATATATTGGTCATTTGAGACTTTATTGTGAGGCGAACTGATGCCCCTCCCATCATGATGAGCAAGGAAACAGTCACTGTTAGCTGTCTATCAGTGGCAGGGATCCACCAGATCTCATATGCTCTCAGGACACTGAACCAAAAGTACCTGTATAGTTCTCTCTTAGTCCATGTGGGTGATATTGACCTGAAGTGTACCTCACTGGACTATATAAAGAGACTCATAATAGAGCTTTCAGATTATGTGTCCCAGGAAGGTATGAACCTAGCACTGAGCAGCATTCTACCTTCTCCAGGGATGATACCACAATATAGTCAGAAGATGATTGACTTTAACAATTAGCTTAGTTACTAGTGTCATTCTAAGGGGGTCTAATATTTGTCAACTTGGGAGGATATGATCAACAGACTACTTTGCTTTGCCAGGGATGGTCTGCATCTATCCCTACTAGGCTTTCAGAACTTGACCAAAACAATATCCACTACTATTACAAATGAACAAACAAATTCTTCTCCAAGTAGTCCACAGCAGATGTAAAACACAAGTTTTAATGATAGAATAAAATACAGATAAGCACTTTTGCAATAAGCTTCATCAGATCTAAAATGCATTTCAAAGTTACAATCTTAAAAGTGTAGAGACGATCACAATCAACAAATCAGAACAAAGTGCATCCAGTATTATTCGCTAATAACTACTGTACAAGAAGGAACAAGAGGTGGTGGAGGTGTATAAATCTACATAAAACCACTAACAAGCACGCTCAAAGATTCATGGATGTTGTCAATGCAAACAATCTGGAACAGAGTCGGTACACCTAATATGGATGCAAATATCCTGGAGATGGTACTCACAAAGATGAGGAAACATTGCACCCCCTCACCTTGTGTAATGTATTCACTGGTCAGATCATATCATAAAGTAGTCATCCTAAAAATAAATATAAAGGTTGCACTCCCAGCAAACTCCACAACCTTTAAAAACTTTTCCAGTGCTGACTACTCATATTATGTAATGGTATAGCTAAATTCCAAGCCACCCCAAAACTCCGAAAACTCGGTGGCCTATGTGGAAGTGTTTAGAAAAATCCTGTACAAGTATGTAACTAACTGCATGGAAACAGCAGTATGAAACTGAAATGAACTTAGGACACACTCCAAAAATAAGCCCCCTTGGTGGACCCCCCGTATAAATAAATTGTGGAACAAAAGAAAAAAAATCCTGTCCAAAAATAGGAAGTGCTATACCTAAAAGACAAAAAACTCCCTCATCAGTCTCAACAAGCAACTCAGAAGACTAATCAAGTTCACTAAAACCAACTTTGAGGCAAATATAGTCTCCTAGGCTAAGGATAACCATAAGGCATTTTTCATTTATGTACACAACCTTAAAGGGAACACCCAACAGTTTACTGAACTAATAATAAATGGAACTTCCTATACCAAAGCAAATTTGCTTGCCGATAAATTTAGCCCAAATTTCACCCCCCCCCCCCCCATCTTCCCCAGTTCTCACCAGGAAATACCCTCTACCATTTCTCCCTCAACTATCACTAAAGAACAGGTCTTCACTGCATTCTCCAGAGCTAAAAACACTGCATCAGTGGGTCCTGGTAATATCCAAGGATGGCTCTTAAATAGCAGGTCATACCTACTGAACTTGGTGGACTTCACTGAGAAGGTTACTAGAGCCATGGATGATGACAAAATGTTACATACTGCCTACCTTGACCTGGCAAAAGCATTTAATACAATACCTCACTCAGTTATTATAAACAAACTCACAGATTTGGGCATAAATCCCTATGACACCTGATGGATCGCCAAATGTCTCACAGATAGGATATACAAAGTTAAGGTGGGGGAATCCACCTCCACCAAGAGGCCTGTTACTAGTGGTATCCCACAAGACTCGGTACTGGGACCTCTCCTGTTTGGAATATGCTTCTCTGTAGTCAAGGTAAATGCAGAGTGTATCTGGCTGAACAGATCTGCTGATGACTGCAAGCTGATGAAATAAGCTGTGACACAATGATTATGTTAAAACTGTCTTCACTTTGGGTCACTATGCATTGTATTATCAAATGTTATTCTGTGCTGTAAAGCTGTTTATAGGTCTTAACAAATTATTTAGCAAAAAATCGATCTACATTTCCCATGATGATATGTATCCCTGCTATATATACAAAGAATGTTCTTTCCCTGAAGCAAAAGTCATCTACTACAATATGTTATTATTCGCCGATTACCCAGGAAGATATACCTGTCTCTGGGTTTAATCATGGCATGGGCAATCTCCAATAGCTCAAGAAATGTGTTTATATCCTGTATCTTGATCTTTGAGGATTGTACCACAATACTCTTTGGCGTCATGTGATTTCTGTTTTCTGGCTAAAACAATCTGAATTATTTACTAGGAATCTGCATTTCCTTCTTGTGATATCTTGTTTTAGGCGATATGTGCAGCCATATTTTTCTTTAGAGTTTGTCTGTGTGGATTACATCCTTTGTGGTAACATTTTCTTCATCTACTTTGGAGTCTATTTCATTTTTCATGTTTTGTATGCACCATATGATATGCATTGTACTTTTAGTTAATGTGTGGAACTAAATCAAAGTTTTGAGAAATGAGTGTTTTAAACAAACGAAATCTGAGTTTCAGCAAAACTCTCCCACTTGCACTGCTTGCACGGCATGCAGTGCCTTACCCCCTCCCATAATTAATTTCCTTAATCTGTGGTAAGCAAATGGGCAGCTAGGGTGTCACAGATGGGCTCACATTATATGAATGTCACTTCTGCAGTGGGGAAGCTTACTTTTAGATGGAGTAAACTTATTGAAAATCATCTGAAATGCAAAAGTCAATGCTATAAACCAGTATCACAATTTCTAAACTTTGCTTTGGTAGATGTCTTCCATGCTTTGCATCAATAAAATGTGGCTTTCATGGAGATTAACATAGCAGCAGAGTTTGCTGAAAAGAAACATAGAAGCACATATCTCAAACATGATATAAAATGATGATATAAAAATGCTATGCATGTGAATGCATTTGTGGGTAAAGTCTGTGTGCTCCCCAACTTAAGACAAGTTTTAAATATTTGTAAAAAGTGAATGCTAGCTACATCATTTAGAGACACATGAAGAATGCTTCAGTTCACTATACAGACCTGTACATATTCCTAGATATTCAGCACGGCCCAATTGGGTGGTATCTGTCCCCTGCTTTTGCCTAAACATATGCTATATTTCAGTGAGCAGATTGTTGTCATTCAGACGGTGCATGGTGCTAAACTCCTTGAGACATGGAGGGTGATCTATAGCTGGCTAGAATATGGTACAGAAATGTGTTGATAGTGGTCTGCACATGGACGGCCTCCATGACAGATAGATGGATAGACAGATGATATATACATACATCGGTCTATGGTATCTTAACACACACAAATGAAGTCAATATCACAACTGAAAAAATGCAACCAATGGCTGTATTATTGTCATGAACTCTGGGTAGTGACTGAGGGGATGAGAGTACTGGTTCAGAAAGCATAAATGAAGATCCAACCAACAGAGGGTTGATGGGCTCAATCTCCATGACATAGCAAAGAGTCCATCAATCCTGAAGGTTCCTAATGTACAAGAGTTGATCCTCAGTTCTGAGCGGTGGCAATAGAAGTGTTTTTGTTACTTAGTAATTATGATACCAGGGCACCTCACATGAGAGATTTGCCAGCTGGGAAGAGCCCTGGGGCAGATCCAACATAAGTTCTGAGATTATGGGAAGTAAATAGTGTGGGAAGAAATAGACAGGGAATTGTTATGGATAGGCTTGTATAGACCCTAGGGCCGATAGCCTAGTACCAACCTATGAACCTATGAATCTATACCTCAGCTGGCCTAAGAATGCATTATCGTCCCTGAAAATGAAGTGGATACTGTTGCTGGGCCATTAGGAAGTCGATTTGGTCCTGCTCAACTTATCAGTGCAACCAAAAACAAATGGTTTAGAAAGTGGATGGCTCTAATGCTGTCATAGTCTTAGATGAACTCATGGTCTGAAAAACTTTTACTTTTATGTGATCAAACAACTTTAGCTTTATAACTCAATTTAGTTATTTATGTATGTATATTTTCAAGAAAACTCAGTGCATTTGGCCTATTTATTCATTTCTTCTTGGATCTGTCTACATATTATATATATATATATATATATATATATATATATATATATATATATATATATATAGATATATATATATAGATATATATAGATATATATATATATAGATATATATATATACTAAGTGCTGACAATTTATTTCAACTATACAATACAGAAACATATAAATCACCATATAGCTGAAACACCTGGTGTCCTTAAAGGGATGATGGGGATCAGATGATTACTGATGAAGTTGGGGACGAAAACGTTTGTTGGATACGTTTGGAGTGTATTTTCTTGTGATCAGCGTTTATCTGGAGTGTTGAAGTGTCTTTGTGGCTGCTTTTGGAATAAAAGCATTTATATACTTTCCAGGATCAGGATTTATTTGTGCTTGGTACAGTGGTTTTCTACTTTTACAATATGGTTCAAGCATGACATAGTTTCTCTTCATTTGTATTCATCCCAGCCTTGCATTTCAACATTCTAAACTGTCATTTTTTGTTTCTCTTCACAAAATAGTAGCCTCGAGTGTTACTATGAATTGAGAAGCAGTTTTCCCTTCACTCAAATGCACTTGTGGTTGTTTTATATGCTAAGCTTTGTCTAATGTAAGTGAAGCTCGCTTTGACTGCAATTCTAGTGCTGTAGTGAGTCTCTATGTATTTGTTAGTTGGTGCTAGTGGAACTGACATGCAGTGTGCATTGGTTTACTTGTCTTGTTGCTTCAGCAGTAGATGTTTAAAATGCGAGATACATAAAAGATACTTCCTTGAAATAATGGTAGGTAAAGGAAATACTGAACTGCTACTGAGTTAAAAACCCATTAACAATTGGTTTCCATAGTAACCAGGGTGGTGCTATGCAAATTACGATGACCTAATCACTGCAATCTGAAGTTTTTCGAGTGTTCGAAGAAATAGACAGGTCACATAAATAAGCAGCTTGGTCCCCCATAACATCGTTCACATAATCAAACACATTAGTACTTTTGTTTTATCCATAACACTTGCTTTATACAGTTAACAGAAGCACCTGCACAAATTGAATAAAAACTCCTGTTGAACAGCTGATCGCTTATAACCTCCATCGCTTGTAAATATTGATCACCTACGGCAAACACAGCTTCAGAATAGTAAACACCCTACTATCACCTTTGCTCTTAGTTTGGTAAAGACAGAACTTTTCCACTTCTGTTATTAATGGATATATATTAAAGTATTCATTATTTGAAGACTCATTGAAATCCTGTTAAGGCATACTAGTCCACAAAAATGGCTGAGGATCAACAGAGCAGCAATAGAGTTTTACTGTAAAGAGCTCAAACTTTCAACTTAATATATTAGAAATGCAAGGGCAAATGCTAGGAGATATAAGGTGAAATTGTTTAATTTCATTAAAAAGAGGTTGAGGGGGAAAAAGAAAGAGAAAATGATAAGGAAAAAGTAAATATATATATATATATATATATATATATATATATATATATATATATATATATATATATACATATATATATATATATATATATATATATATATATATATATATATATATATATATAAACTCTTGATAGCAGAGAAACTAGCTGCAATAAATTATATGATATTTAAACTTTATGGAAATACAAAACTTCCTTTGTGCCAAGCCAAATCTGCAGAGTTCAGAAGACTTAAACCCACTAATACAATGTAAAAGTAAAAATGGGTTTATAATCTCACAGAGAACAATAATTAATTAATTCAGTTTTTTGGTTTGTCATCATATTCATAGTTATCACATAGTTACACACTAATATTTATAATTGTAATGCTGTTCATTTGTTGGAAAATAGCAGGATGAATGGGAAAGCTATTTACAGGACAATATTAACTAAAGGGCATTTATTAGGGAGAAAATAGCAATCTGAAATAACTTTGCAGACTGGCTGGCACATACAAAAATTTCCTTGAGTAAGAAATAGACTCTTTTTTTTAAATATGTTTGAAACTGCTTAATTCACCAAGTCTCATCTCATAAAGGTGAAAACTATTTGAATGCGGATGAAGTACTGAGGCATGTTATTTTATATATATATATATATATATATATATATATATATATATATATATATATCAGTACATATTATATTAGCAACCAAAATGGTGATTTGTTAATTAACATCGATATTTTTCCATGGCTATCTGACACTCATTGAATGTTGGGACAGATAGAAAACATTTGAGTAGTTTCTTTTCCCTTAACCATCACCATTTGGAAGTGTACATTCTAATTTCCTATATCTTTGTTCATGATTATAGTATTGTAATAGTTACTCATTAGTACCAGAAGGGTGATATGGGAAATTATTATACAGAGAAGTACCATTTATAAAACACCTTGGAATAAGGGAAGTGATTTAGTTAAATTAATTCTATATATTATTTGTCACTATAAAGAGTTATTAAGTGCTGATCTACTACTTTATGGATTCGTTTTAGTCAATACTGATATTGTTTACTCATCTTTAATTCTAACAATAGTACTTATGCAACCAATTGCTTTTGAATTCATCTTTTTCATAAGTTTACTTATGCATACCCATTCTCAAACTATTAATCCTTTGATTCTGTAACTATCCATACAGTAATGAGAATATATTACCTTTCAATTAAACAATGGTTTGTTAGTGAAATTTTAAACACTGATTATAATCAAATTCTATATTACACCAATATATCGTTGTTCTCTCACACCAATTAACCTATAGAATTTTCATAAAACACATTCTCTGGAGCCTCAAGTTGGGCAATTTTGTTCAAATTTTTGGAATAATGGTTAATTATAGGCTTAAATATAAATAATCAATTTAACTCCAAGATAATGCTATTCGCAGACAATATCTTACCTACTTTAATAAACTCAGAAGAATCCCTACAAGAATTAGATTTATTAGTTAAAAGATTTTACTGTATTTCTGGTCTAAAATCACCAACTCTAAATCTAATCACATGCTTTTAAATAAAAAAATGTCAATGACAATGCTAATTTGACTACTAATGAAATAATTGAGAAACAAGTTTCTTCTTTGAAGTACTTAGGGGTTGACTTATGTGAAAATATTGACCTTACTTTAAACACAAACTATAAAAACATTATAAACATATTAAAAACTTTCATAGAGAAATGGAATAAATTACATTTACAATTTGAAGATAGGTTACAATTAATTAAAATGGCATTGCTACCAAAAATAAATTACATTGCTCTCTCTATTCCTATGTCACCCAGTAAAAGTGTTTTAAAAAAATAAATAAAATTCTCTTAACATTTTTGTAGTATCCAGAAAAGCACAGAATAGCTTTATCAAACCATATTAGACCATGGGAACTTGCAGGAATAATTGTTCCAGATCTAGAATCTTATATTAAAGCCTCTAACCTTAAAACAATATTAAATTACAAAATATTCTTCAGCTTGGAAATCACTACATGCAACTATTATCCTAAATGAAAATAAATTAATTAAAAAAATACAATTAAGCAAACTAAGTAACAAACTTTGGTATGTACCCTGTGTTATTATACAATATAATACTGCTAAACTCACTAATATAAATTATTTAAACCATATTTATAATTCCTTTAGAAGTTTTGTTAACAATAATATTGATAGTAAACTATGGATCCAGCTTTTATTCCCCTTTAAAACTACAAAAAACTTTTTTGATAATATTAGTGTAGATACTTTCAGTAATTGGGAATTGAAAAAACGTACATGTTGGTATCAATGCATAAAAAACCTAGTTGACCTAGATGCGCAAATTTGATTGGAATGTTACCAGCATCAGACTGACTAGCTCTCAGTAGTCTACATCCATTCACTCAAGATCTATGCAGAACAATACAGAATTCTTCCTTTAATTCTTCACCCAAATTTATAATTCTTATGTATGAAATACTATATGGTGAATTTAATTGGAAAAACCTAATCTCAAAACTTTATAAAATTGTTATTAATTATAAAACTATCCCTAATCAGAAATTTTGGGATTTTGTTACTAGAGACTGCACATTGTCCCTAACTCCAGAGAATAAATCTATTTTTTTACACTCTCTTAAATTAACTTCTAATTTACAAGTATGGAAGATTTTCTCCTGGAAATTTATGCATAGAGCTTTTTATACTCCTAGTAAAATTGCTAAATTTAATTCCTCTAAGCAGGTAATATGCTGGAGATGTTCTTTAAAATGCAAGGCTGATTGGTCTCATATATTTTAGGATTGTTCTCACATCAAGAATTTTTGGAGTGATATCGAAAATTTTCTTCAAGCTATCCTTACTGATTCCTTTATATTATCAAAACCTTTAATTTTTTTGAGTGTAAAGGAATCTATTACAATGAATAACAAAAATAAATATCTTCTTTGGACAATCCTGGCAGTAGCCAAAAAATGTATTATAATAAGATGGAAATCACCCACCATTCCAACCATACAAGACTCCATGATACTATTGGATGAAGTAGTGTCAATGGGAATAAAAGTTAAAGAATCAAGAATATATCCCAGAAAATGGACTAATAATCCTTGGATGAAAGTTATATCTCTTATTAAGTCAATGAATCCAGATACGTCTTCACCTAATTAATCATATTGGAAGCATGAATTATTGAGTATTGTATAACCTTCTTTATATGTTTATATTATCTGCTGATCCCTTCAATTTTGAACTTTAGGCCTTTGTAAATTCTTTACATAGTTTATCATAATTTATTTAAATGGAAAAAACATTTTTTTCTTTTTCTCTCTATTGTTATTGGAAAATTGAATAAAAAAATTTGAGTAAAAAAAAAATAAAATTCAAGCTAATGCAAAACCTGTTATTCTATTAACTTTTTAAGTCTATAATAGCAATAATTAAGAATTGTCCCTATTTTTGGGCCATTGTTCTCCCATTATTCATGGCTTTGTCCAGATTTCTTGCTCTAAAAGTTGAGAGCTATGGAGATGTAATGCTGTCTCATACAATGAGTTTGCCAATATTTTGCTTGTATGTTTTATATTTGTAGTCTAATGCTTGAATTCATCACCTATTTGTCTTTACCTACTTGATTTGCATTTACTATCTTCCTAGTGTTTCACTTCATCAGTTATGTGTCTGTATTCAATGGCCTGAGCCAGGAGATGGACCAATCGGTTTATTGCTCTATCCTGGTTAACAAGTAAAGTAAAATAAAATAGAATAAAATAACAGAACTCACCACTTCCACTATATTGGACCTTACATGGCCATTAACATATATGTTTTTAATTTTTTCAGGTGTTAACATCTCCATGTTTATAATGCATACCCCATATAATTTATTAAAATCCTACCTTCTTAAAAAAAAAAAAAAAAAAAAAAAAAAAAAAAAAAGATTGAAAAAATATTAATTCCATGAATTTTAATCATACTTTGATTTGGGAATGGGGTTCATTCCCGTCATGATATTAGAAACCCAAAGGATTTGGAGAAGTTAAAAAAAAACAGAGAAACACATCTTTTTCTGCTGCATACATTACATTTTATGGAAATTTGCTTCACTTTTCATAACTTAATATGCACCTGAATATTGCCGTATAAATGTTAATCTTGTCAGAAGCACTGACAGCAAGCACCCACATCATATAACCAAACAATAAAACATTCACACCAAATCAGATATAGTATATGGGTCTAAGAACACATCGCTAAATAAAAACATTTTGAAAAAAAAGCAATTTTACAGTTGCATACTTAAAGATACACAATATGCACATTTTACAGACTTTAACTTTAATAAATGTATGTATTTATATGAATTTGTTAACCAGAGTAGAACACTGATCAATTTCCATCTCAGCCTGGGATACATGAGTCAATAAGGGCTACAGCCAGTAAAAGTAGAGCAACAGTTTGGTTACAGCACAATAAATATATGAAGAAATAAAACTGATTAGAATGGAAAAACTTTAAAAATATATTATGTAAATAGCAAACTATACATTACACATAAACTTGATATGCAGGAAGTGTAGTTCACAAATAAGCAAGAATGAAGAAAGTGAGAGACTAATGTCAAGAGATGAGGTTAGGTAGTATGATGGGATGAAGAGAAGTTGCACTTGGCTTACATTCTAATGTGAGCTTTCATCAGAGTATGAAAACTAGGATAAGATGAGGTGGCTTTAAGATTGTAGGGGAGAGGACACTAAACAATTCAAAATATGACATTTCTATAAGCAATCATTGCACCATATTAAAACTCCAAAACATAGTGTCATAAAAGACTAATAATATTAGCTGCCATTTGTGTCCTTATGTATTTATCATGGTAATCATCTGGCAAAATGCTTTTCTGTCAAATCCTTTTAGCAATGTAACTTTCAATTAAGTTCACTTCATTCTTAGTTTATATTTCATCATTCATTGTTGGGGATCTTTTCACTTTCCATTACCTTCTTACATCTTTTTAAGCTACAAACATCAGTAAAAATAATATTGCTCATTCATATGTAGAATAAGTTGTATTGTTAACTCCAATAACATTTTGTGAATCTTACTTTTTTCTTACTTTAAGATTTTTTAAAATAGATACTGAGTGCTAGAAAAATTAAACATGATCAGAAAAAAATGCTCTCACATGCCTCCCTTCCCCAAACCAACAGTGGGAATCTAACACTAGAAACATCTTCCTTAATTTTTGAGAGGAAAAAAAATGTTTTTACAAATATATCCAGACAAAAACGAGAAAATGGATAGATTTTTGTGGCTTATCACATTGAGTGGCTAATTCACTTCCAAATTACATCATCAGACTCACCTCTCTAATCGAGTACCTCTGTCTTGTCTAGCTTCTGACTTTGCCTCATTTTATAAATGTCACCATGCCCTATTAACTACTTCTGTTGCTAAAGAATTTCACTCTTTATCATTATGATTACATCTGCTGCTTGAAGGAGGTGTAACACTTTACAAACCATTTTGTTATTATTAAATCTATCGTTTGAAGTACCCCACAGTTAATTATCTCAGAAAATGCTCTTAAAAATGCACCATAATTTTTCTATTTTTCTGACTTGTTAAACCTACCACCCCTTACAAGCCCACTTCACTATCACCAGTAACCATTAACAATACTGACCAGATATTCAGTTTTAACATTGAAGGAATATTACACAAATGCACTTCTCCCTTGTCTATTACATACGGAAGAACTAACTTCTCTCCTTGCATAATACATCCATAATGAAAACCATTCATATCTACTCATATTTCTAATAGATTTTCCATTTAACCTCATAATCCTCAGTAACCACCTAATATAGTATTTTATATGTACTTTATCAAACAAGTAAGTGACAGAAGTATTTCAACCAGTCTTACATCATACTTTTAATAGCCTTCAGAAAATTAACTGGAATATCAGCTGGTAATCCTTGAACTGTATACAATTACCAGAGAAGTATAAAATGCAAAAAATTGGTCTACTGATCAATTTTTATTTATCACTAGCACCTTTCAGTTGTGAAAATCAGCTTTTTGTACTTTCCTTCTTCTAGGCTACCATCAAACCATCCACAACCCCTTTTTCCCCATTTTCCACATGGGGTCAGGGTGTCACTGTCTTCTAAGTATACAATATAATCAGATTCTCATAAAAGAACATATTTTATTATAAGAGCTTGGAAAGGACTAACATTTATTACAACTACCATAGCCTTTCTAATATTATTTATCTTGTGAGCTGAAAGTATGCAAACTCGTCCAGAAGATGGAATAAATTATATACACCCTAATCACGGTCCAGTCATTATATCAAATCATTAGCAAACAATGAAATCTTTATCTCTTGATATCCAATCAGATACCCCCTGATTCACAATCTCCTCACTATGCCACTGTGAAGGATTCCAAGTACAGAGAAAACAAAACTGGTGAAATTAGCAACCTTGCTTCATAGCTGTGGACAACTTAAAAATAAAGATAAACCAAGAAGAATTCTAACTTACATAAGAGAATCCTTGTATTTCGCCTTTATTAAATCTCCAAATTCACCAGGAAAAAAAACCATTAAAAACACTTGTGTTAAATAAAGCAATCTAGCATGTTAAAGGGTTTTTCTGCATCCAAATTATTGTTCCTGCCTTCAATATATTATCAAATGTCTGGTTTCCCCTTGCAAATCCACAATGATTGTTTTCAATCAAGCATAGCACTAACTGACATAAAGAAGTTATAATCATGATTTAACATTGAAATTGGCCTGTAGGAGCAGGCCTAACTTACAGCCTTTCCTTCTTTAGGAATAATGCTAATCACTTCTCTTTCCATGAGAGAAGGTATTTCTAGTTCATAGAAGAATACTAGGCTAACTGCCCTGAAGGGACATTTTAAGCATAGCCAATATACCAAAGAAAGAATCAAATCCTGTACCTTGTACCTATGAAACAAAGTCTTTTACCATTCTTAAGTAAACCTGAAGTTATTTTTCTTTACCTGCTTTCCATAACTTTATTGGAATATCATCATTTCCAGATTGTTGCCAACTAATTGCCCTCTCAGAACTAACTACAGCATTTCTTTGGTTTTTGGGTTCATCGTCATCACAGCTGCTTCTTTTTTAGTAAGCGCAGGTAGGCATGAACACGTTTCTAAAATAATCTGTTATCTCTTTTTTCTATTTTCCCCATTCATTCTGCATGTGGTACAACTACTTATAACATTTATGTAGCAACTCTGATACCATAATAAGAACTCCCTTATTTTAAGCCTGCAACAATTCTCAGTGACCTTGCCATCACAGCCTAATAGGTGACATTTTTGGTTAATCAGTTGAATTATAAAATACCTTTCAATGACTCCCTCATAAGATCAGGTTTCCTATCTAACATTTTCTATATTTTTTTCCTTTTTTATCATTCTCACTTCCCCTTCCTACTGTCACATCATCATCATTCATCACAAAGTTCATTTTGCAGTATTGCTAATGGGACTCTATTCTTTCTTGGTCCATCATGTCTTTTGTTTCTCAAAACCTTCATATAATCTTTTACCTCAAATTTCCAGTTACTCTAAAAAGTATCACATTCTGTTATTTGATTCCAATCCATTTATACAAGTGTATATTCAATTAATGGTTTATACCAAGCAACCAATGGCTCTTGTTGAAGATAGAACATGGGAAAACATCAGTGTCTTTGTCAAACATGAGAGAACTGATACGTTTAGAGTATAAGTGGTGATATTACTATAGGATTAATTTGTATTGCTATCACTAAATAAACATGCTGAATAGTAATATACACTTTGTCAGTTTTCAGTCTTAGCTTATACCTTTTAAATCTCCCATGCCTTAATATCTGAACAAGCAAATAGCATCATCACTTTAACATTAATGCCTATACATCACCCCATACGCAGGCCAAGGGACTGTTAACTCTCTTTCATATGTGGGAATTTATGATGTCACTTGAGCCCTTAGATCCCTCATCTCAAGTATGCATACAAGCTAGTCATTGCCTTCATGGGAGTTAAACAGTGTTCAACACTTCATACTGGGGTGGGGGCTGAAAAGAGACAGGGGGAGAGCTCAGTGTGTGTGACTGAGGCTGTGACTCTAGAGTAGTATCTGGCTGTTTATTTCCTCTTTGTTGACCTGATAAGTCCACTGAACAAATTGCCCCTTTGTGGACGAACTGGGAGGAATGACTGGATAAGTCATTTGCTCAGAGTTACACAATATACAAATGAAGGTGGAAGGAATCAAACCCTATACCCTGGGCTCATTAACAGCTCAGAGCTTTTTTTCCTGTGTACTGACTGCCAGACATTACTACAAATAATGACAAAATACTAAAAGAAAATATTTCCCTTTAAAAATAGCCTTGGTATGTGATGCTATTCAGAGAATATCCAATACATGTTCACTTGGAGGGTTATGGCTGACAGTCCCAAATGATGCACAAGGAATAGTATAAATCTCTTGACCCAGGACTTCCACATATTGGCAAAGTCCATTTCTATCCCTATATTAGCTATTTTAGCTAGACTTTCTCTCCTAAACCTTCCAACTTAGCAAGTCCAAATCACACCTGTATAGATTTAGCACTTTATAATGTCAGAAGTCTGAACAAAAGGAATACCTGACCATGGGGCACTTCCTGACTCTTGAACACATACACATCTGCACTGTTACTGAAACTTGGTGCCACTGTAATTGTAACATTCCTTCTACACCTATCTTCAGTGCCGATCATTCATTCAGTCCCTTTGTAGAGAAGCACAGTGCATCTGTATATCCATATTTATCCACAATCACACAACCCTCATAGCTAATCCAGTAAGACAGTGACCTTGAACTCCTAGACCTTGTGTAAATAGAAAATACTGTTTATCACATCACTACCAGTTAGAGAATCTCTTCTGTATCTCCCAGTGTCCCATGATCTACCTAAAAAATCTGGGGTCTCTAACTATTTAACCTAGCATAATCTTCCTGAGATATTTTAACTACCAATCCATAAACTGGTAAAAATACACTGCAAACAAGAAATACACATGATGCTTTATTAAATTTATTAGTGCCAACTCCATCAATAAGTTGGCACACCTTCCTACTAGTGCAACCAATCTCCTTGACCTGGTCATTATTAACATAGTACCAGTCGACTTCATATCTAAAATGTTATCATCACACCACCAAATTTTCCATGAGAACTTGCCTTTGCATCTAACCCCACTGTATTCAGGGATTACCCAAAACAAACCTCCTACTACCTTTTGAACACCTAAATAATTTCAAATTTTCCCCTCCCCTAGGGATCCCATAAGAAAAGACTTATATGCCCACAACACCAACATTTATACCCACCTTAACTCCTGCATCAAAGCTTCTGGCCTAGTCTGGCACATGCAGCATGGCAGATTTAAGAAGAAGACCCTGTTTTAGAGCCCTAGTATAAAAAAACTGTACAATAAAAAGAAAACACTTGTCATACTAAAGAATAAACCTATGTCTTATTTTTTTTAAGTGAACTTATAAGGTCTGCAATCAACTCAGGCATAACTTCAAATCTTGAAAAGCCATTTATTATCTGAATATCGCTGCTTCCTCCAAAGATAATCCCACATGACACCACCTACTCCAACCTTGGAGACATAAATAGTATTCCCACTAACAAATTTAGTTCCAGTCTCTCCAGCTCTCACCTCTCTGTTTCTCCTCCTCATCACTTAACCGTTGCATCCCCTTGAAATTACCTACAGACAGGTGCTAAATTGCTAAATGGCATCTCCAAAACCAATGACACTATATCTGTGGTACTCACAAGGTACCAGGCTGTTTACAATTCAGTTCTGAAAACAGCCTTGTAGATTCCATCATAAACATATTCAGTTTTCCTGCAAGTATATAACCGAGGATTGGAAAATAGTTGTGGAACCCCTAAACAAAATTGGCCATAGCACTAACCACGAGAACAATTCATTAGTTTCATAGCATTGTTAGTAAAGTAATATAGCATTTGTAAATTAAGATATAGGCAGCATACAATCCTTCAGTCTGAACAAGTTTGGCTTTGTGAAACTGATGGACTTCATTAAGAAGGTAAATGAACCACTGGACAATGTACAGGGTGTACTTACTTTATCTAAGGACCTTGCTAAAACCTTTGATGCCATCCCACATTCTGGTATTATTGTTGACTTCAGCCAGTTAAATATTAATTCCTACATAATCCACTGGGTAGCTAATTAGTTCACAAACAGTACTGATGCAGTCAGGGCTGGTGATGCACTCTTGTGTCTCACAGGGTTTGATTTGGACCCACCTTCTTTTACTTTGTTGACGTCAAGGTGAATGTCAAGCATCTCTGGTTCATAAAATTTGCAGATGACTGCAAAGTCAGTGTGGTTATTAACTCTCCATGGATACCACTATCCTACAAGTGGAACTAGCTCACACTAATTCATTGAATGACAACCATGGGCACAGATTAAATGCAAATAAATGCAGTATTGCACTCTTTAGACTGCATGACCAACTTTATACCTACTGAAAATAAGACTTTCTCTCATATCTGACACTGACATTTGCACTTTCACATAAATGCCAACAATAAACATTTGTTTGACTGCCAGAGAGTAGCTGCCATTGGAAGTCATTCTACCTAGCTCATCAATCATTAAAGGTATATCTTCTGGATCCAGAGAACTTTTTGTTTCCCAAAGAGTTCTTGGCATCTTTAAAATGATGTGGGGAAGCTCTTAAAAAGGATCCTTATAAGGAAAAGAGGTTAGAGAAAAAAGAAAATAATAGCAACAGGCAGTCCCTTGCAGGATTTTGAAATGAAATAAAATGTCTGCTTGAGACGTCAGATTTATAGCTGACTCTCTCACTTCTGATAAGCTCCCAAGTCTATCTGTCACTGAAGAATTCTTGGCATCTTTATAACAAGATGTGGGAGAGCTGCTACAATAAACAAACAAAATATTGTCACCTCTAGATCCTTACAAGGAAGGAAGGTTAGGCAAACTCCTTAGTGTCATAGACGCTGAGATAGACTCCTGCATAGGTGGGGTGGATACTTTGTGAACCACTGTTACAGGGTGCAAGGTGGGGATTGAACCATGGCTCTGCATGCCCATTGCCATCTCCCAGCTTCCCTGTATACACACACACACACACACACACACAGACAGATTAGATAGATAGATAGATAGATAGATAGATAGATAGATAGATAGACAGATAGATAGATATGCATCCAGAAAAAATGAGGTTATTACCTCTCTGTACTCCTCCTTCATTAGACCAATAATGGAGTATAATACCCCATTTGGGATGTACCTCTCCAAACATCTACACCAACTGGAAAGGCCACTGAAATACCTCTCAAAGAATCCATAGCCTCCAACTCCTGCCCTATGCAGACAGGCTCAAATCACTACCTCTCTACTTGGTATCATGCAGATTGCTCAGGGGTCATCTGTCTCTCGCCTTCAAGACAATCTCGGACCAAGCCCTACTACAGATGTTCCATATTCATAAGTCTAACTCCTCACGCACTACCCACTCAAAAGGCCTGAATCTAATATGCAACATCAACGAAACCTGCTGGAAAGACAATTTTCTCTCCAAGAGGCTGCCTCGTCTCTGGAATAGACTTCCAATACACATCAAATAGAGCACCTCGCTGACCCTCTTCAAGCGCAACCTTGATGAGTGGATGGAAAACCACAAATTTGTCCCAGGCGTACCACCTGTGTCCCTCATTGACAGGGGTGACAGTTGCTGACTGAGGTTTCTTTTTGAGGATAAACTCTTGGCTAGGCTTGTAAGGGCCCCAAGGCCATTAGCCTAGTAACCTCCTATGATCCTATGATTCTATGATCTAGATATAGATAGAGATAAATATGTATATATTTTGAAATAGAAAGGCAGACACTGCAGAGAGGTCTGCAGCTGCTGTATCTTCTGCTGAAAGGCTTATATGCTCTGCAGTCTCTTGTAGGAGTCCCAGTGCAAAAAATTAACATTTTTGTGAAATCTTACTGCCACTTTTGTGTGTTGCCTTCCCATTGCACTATGACACATTATTGTCAGGACCTGCTCCACAACCATAGTAAGAAATGATTCATGATACTTTGAAATGCCTTTGTTATGTATACAATGGTGAATATTTGCATGCTATACTACTAAGAGTACATTTACATGAAATGGTGTTAGCATTAAAGGTAGTGATGTTGCAACAGTACTTTTAGGGTTAGAACATATGTAGTTTGCCTATACCACAGCGGTCACCATAGCCAGTAGAGTTTCTCTACCATGAAAAGATATATTTCTTTCTTTATTTAAGCAAATGTGCTGCACTTGTAGCTGAGCTGTTTAGACTGAGCAATACAGCAGCAGGGAGAGGTCAATCATTCTGCTCAGGACACTACCTAAGCTAATAGTATGTGGTTCAAATTTTGTAACATACGTAGATGGAAACTGGCCATCCACACTTGTTAGCAGTGTCTCAGAAATGTTGACCCAGCTGGGGTGGGCATTTGCACCTGCACTCCATGCCTAGAGCTCAGTGGCTGCTCATTGGGGCAAGACCACATATATAGACTTAACCTACTAAGCAATTATATTTATGGGTTATGAAGGTCTTTGATCTACAGTTTTACTTTGTACCTATCCTCTTCCATAGGGCACAGTACATTCCAACAGAGCCCAGAATTTTAGTTTTATCTATTACAACAAATTTAAGAGAATATATATATATATATATATAGCATTCTATTAACTATCAGATATATCATATGCTTATTTTTTTTATTAATTTCATGAATTTGAATGACATCATATTCAAAGTAGCCAGCTACAATGTAGCACCTCATGTGCTATAAAGTCTGACAAGAATGAAAGCGCTCCACCTTGCACACCTCCATGTCAGATAAAATTAGTATAATAATATTCTTTTTGGAGGGTACATATTTTTGAAAAAAGACTCACTTGTATTTAACATTTATTATTTCTCTTATAAACTTCAGCAAACGAAAAGATGCCCAATGCTGAGAGTAAGAACACTTTAATTCCAAAAAACAGATAAAAACAAATAAAAACAGCTAAGCACTTTCACGATTGCTGGCTTCTTCAGACCTTAAACAGTATGAGAAAACAGGCCTTTAAATACAAAAAGCTTCCAATTAATTAAAAACAATTAAAATTGTTAGGTTTTAACACTTATCAGTGTACTAAGCCTCTCTTCTTTAGGAGAAGCTTTAAAGCAACAGCATTATTCAAAGCAGATGGCATATATGCTTTAAACTTGACAATCCATTTTAACTAAGCAAGTTCAGTCTCATTGCTCAAATTCCCTTCCCTTAAACGTTCATTTAATTTCTGTAGTACCAAGAACTTAAAGGTATGACTCATACCAGCTTCAGATACATGTTTCACTAATGCATTTGTTAGTTTATTATTTCGTATATCACTCTGATGCTGCAGAATCCTGTACTTAAACATACAATTTGTCTTCTCTATATAATGTGAATCACATACATTACACTTAGCCATATAGACCAGATTTTTCGTACAGCAGTCTGCATAAAAGGACAGATGCATAGGTTCCATGCTTAATGGATGCATAATCAAGTGTGTAGACCATATATAACTGCATGCCTTACAGGACCGACACGCATGGGCGCCCTTACGCTGGGAGGTGAGGTGTTTATATGGTTCAGTGTGCTTATAACAGAGTTACTGTTTTAAGTTCTTGGTGTTTTTAAAGCAAAACATAGGAACTGGTTCTATATGTTCACTAATAGAGGGATCAGTCATCAGGATGGACCAATTTTTTTATGACTTCACATACCCTCTGCTGAATAGGTCAAACAGACCCTATTTACACCCTTGGTGCTGTTAGCCTCTGTGTCCCTCACTATACTTGAGGAGCTGTCAGAGAAGTAGGGTTTTACTTTAACACCAACCGATATATTCAGTTCTCTAATTTCCTTATCTATCTCACTGCCCTTATAGCCCCTCTTCAATAGATCTGCCTTTAGCACTCTAAAAGCTTGCTCTAAAGAGTCAGCATTAGTATGCAATCTCATGCAGCTAAGAACCTGATTTTTAACCACGTTCCTAGTAACGGGGTATGGATGCATACTAGAACGGTGTAAGATGTTATTTTTCCTGCATGGTTTCCTGTACATTTTAGTGGACATGTTACCTAACATATCTTTGCTCACAGTAATGTCTAAAAAATCAATAACGTCAACAGGATAATGCAGAGAAAAAGACAAATAATTAGTTGAAATCTCTAACATGTCCACAAAGGCTTGAACCTCATCCATAGTACCATCCCAGACAAAAAGGATGTCATCCACAAATCGCTTCTTTGCTGAAGACACATTCTAGCTCCCAATTGCTAAAACTAAGTTTGCATATGTGTTGGCACACGCTGTGCCCATTGCTACCCCTACAACTTGTAGAAAGTATTCAGACTCAAAGAGAAACAAATTATTCTCTAAGATCGGGTCTAGCAGGGCACAGATCATGCTAACCTTAGAGTTAGAGAAGCCACCTTCTTTAATCAAGAATCGCCTAACCCGCTCAATCCCATCCTCATTGAGTATCACAGTAAACAGTGATATCACATCTAGAGTAACAAACAGCATTCTTTTGATGTCATTACTAGAGCTACCCCTAGCTTAGTTGTATAAATGCTCTAGAAACTGTTTACTATCTTGGTACTACAGAAATTAAATGAAAGATTAAGGCAAGAAGATTTGAGCAATGAGACTGAACCTGCTGAGTTAAAATGGATTGTCAACTTTAAAGCTGGTTTGAATAGTGCTGTTACTTTAAAGCCTCTCCTAAAGAAAAGAGGCTTAGTACACTAAGTGTTAACACCTAACAATTTTAATTGTTTTTAATTAATTGGAAGCTTTTTGTATTTAAAGGCCTGTTTTCTCATACTGTTTGTTAAGGTCTGAAGAAGCAAGCAATCGTGAAAGTGCTTATCTGTTTTTATTTGTTTTTATCTGTTTTTTGGAATTAAAGTGTTCTTACTCTCACCCGTGGTGGTGGTGCTGCGGTAGCATTGTCGCCTCACAGTAAGACGTTGTCCGGTTCGATTCTCAGCTAGAGCATCTTCTGTGTGGAGACATGCGTGAATGGGCGTACCTTTGTTGAAGGTTGTGCGTCAGGCCTGGCAAGCCAGTACGTAAAAATCAACTGCCAATCATTAGCGGACCGGAGTTCCGCTGTGGTGACCCCTAACCGGGAAAAGCCAAAAGGCAAAGTGTTCTTACTCTCAGCATTGCGCATCTTTTTATTTGCTGAACTTTGTTTTTGATATCCTAGATTCCACTATGTTCTCTTGCTGCAGTCTCTTATAAACGTATGAAGCATCGTTACCTTTTAAAACCCATCCTTAATGTCATCATACTATAGGCTGTTTTCAGCTTTTGCACCATGTGATATGCAAAAATGACAAATTCCACTCCTGTCCTCTCACAAATCTTCAAAACATTTTCATCGTATTCATACAATATTTCTTCTTAGGCTCATGACTTTCCTTGAATCTTCTTCAACTGTTGCAGAGACTATTGCCATCTTATCCTCATTTTGCAATGTGTCATGTTCTCTAATTACCAGGCAAATTTTCCTTGGAGTCCATCAATGTTCTAAATTCACTAGAAAAATAAATCCTGAAAACAGATGAGTAAACATGCAACCTTTCAATGTCTTTAATCTACATTCTGTTATAGAAATCTAAAAATTGTTGCTCTTTATCAACTAGTAGTCGGGCTGTAATTATTGTCAAAGAAAACATGTTCCTCTCCAACTTTATTTTGTTGTGAAAGTAAAAATTTGGTCTGGTCTGTTATCTTGAAAGCTGCAGGTTTAACCAAAATATGTCTAGGCTGATTAGTTCTTCCTCATGATCATAGACTAAAGTCTGCGTGTCCCTTCAGTTTTTAGCTAACATAATTCAGCCCAAGGAGCTCACTGATGTTGCACATACTAGACTGACAACCTCAGTCCTCTTCTTTTCTTGCACACCAGTTACATGAATGGTTTCTTTCTTTCACAACATTCTTGATAGATCTATTTGTCTTTAAACTTTTCTAAGTCAGTCAATGCATATGGATATTGCTGTTTTAACTTTTTGTTTTGTTCTCAAATGGCACCAGCAGATAAATTCAAAGCATCAATACACTCTAACTTTCCCACTCTAATTCAAGCTTACTGTCTAGATTCCACCTTTAAATACCATTATCAGCTCTTCACCTTACCTTACCTGAGTCACCACACTGCACCGCTTCTCACATGCCTTCAGAAGATAATATTGTCTTAATATCATTCAACATATTGTCAGCTGTTATCTTAGTCAACTTTGTCAAACTTTTCCAGATTTCTTTTTAGGTTATTTCCCAGTATTAGGCATTAAATAATTATAACTTCATAAATGTGTCTTCTTACAGCACCATCACTAGAAGTCCTAAGTATAATTTGTTAAACAACAGTTTTTTTTTTCCTTTCTGTAATATTTTATCAACTATTCTGCATAAGGATTGTAGAGTATGTAGGAAGAGGGAACAGTTTTGACTCTGACTTTGGTTAATGTGGCATTCTTTAGCATATGACAAATAGTAATTATCCAGTGCTACTATTATGCTTCTTTATTCATTGCAGATGTCTCACCACTCTTTAATAAGTTGATAGTTTTTTAGGTACTTATTAGGCTACTCATCTGTGAGGATCTTAAAAAGCCTAGAATAATGTACCCGGTTATATTATACATACCTATAACCCAGAGACAGGCAGAATGAAGAAATGTTTGGGCATTTACTTGTTGTCCCTATCCATGAGGGACATGGTTGCTAAACTATTGTTAAATTTGTAAGACAAGTACTTTGGCTTATGAAGAATGAAAGATGGTTACATCAAAGCGGTATTCTTTATGATACATAGCTATCCTTCTAACATGTACTACTTATCTTAAAAAACAGATTGAGATCCCTTGAGCAGTGGGTTCCTAGATCCCTGACTATGGGATCAACACTCAAGTTTGTGTTGTCAATGTATTAGTTACACGGGAAGTCATGCTTACCAAAGGATACAGTTATATACATTTCTTGGTATTTAGTTTTAGTCCATGGTTTTTACACTAGCTATTAGTTTGGGAAATAACCTGTTGTAGCATCTTTGGTGTCCTCTAAGAAATTTATGATAGCACCAAGTTTACAGTTATTGATGTAACTGCTTTTTATATTTTTTTCAGACATTTCTGGTGCTTTTCTACTACTGTGGTAGCAGTTTAGTGTTGTAGTTATAAGGTCCGTACTCTAAAGGGGTCGTTTGTGTACAGTGGAGACAATGAAACTTTATAGGCCATATTACACTGTTTTAACCTAGTTTGCTAACAACTTACCAGACATTATAATGCCTGAAGTGAAATCTATTTGATATAAGATTTCCAGCTTTCTAACAAATGATTTTTAGGGTTGACTAGGACATTATGTTCCTCTTCCACTGCAGAATGAGTGCTAACATATTCTCACCATTTACTCCCTGATGGATATTTCGAAACCCCATATAGGTATGAACAAAACTAGCAGCTTTATTTTACCAACTCCTTAAACAGAAGGTTATTGTATTAGTTAAATTTTGATTGGTTTGCTACTGGTACATTACAGAGCATCCCCTTCTTTTCTGTATACTATTTACAGATCTATTACTCAGTGGCCATTGGCTCGTCTTGGCTCATAAACTCACTTTTTAAATTGTGTCAGCAAGGACACTAAGAGCATTATTTACTTCAAAGTTCACCATTTTATTTCTGTAAACCTGTTTAAGCTGTATGAGCAATATATACAGTGTTTATTGGGCCTAAGATACTGAACTGGTCTCAGTTATACCACTTTCTTTTATTAGCATGTCTGTTTACCTGATTAAGTAATCCCTTTTCAAATAGACAAACACCCCATATTTTGTTGATGTTAACATAATGTTGTTGAGTTCTCCACATTGTTCAGCTCATCACTGCTTTTTAATCATCTGCTGTTCGACCTCTGTTGACCATGTGCATAATAAAGACTTGAATTAGTTGGTTCATTTTCAGCATTTTATTTATTAGCTTCTGCAACTAGGCCATGGCTGGAAAAGAGAAAGCTTGCTCCAATCCAGTAACTCTCTAAACAAGTTAATATAAAGGGTACTTAATTATAGTGTACATTTGTGTGTGTGAGTGTGCGTGTGTGTGTGCATATGTGTGTGTGCATATGTGTGTGTGTTTGTGTGTGTGTGTGCATGTGCACACATGTACAAGTCTGAATATGAATGTATTTGCATGTGTGTGGGTATAATTGTAATGCAATAGTTCATAATTTTCATCAGTTCATCTCTTCGTCCCTTAGTCTAGGTTATACACATCGGGTTCAATTCCAAAAGACTTGCTCTCAGTGTAAGTGAACACTTACACTGACAGCAGGCTCAGAGAAGGTCTTATACTGAAGTAAGTCACTTACGCTGAGTCCAAGTCTCACTGACTGCATGCTGTTCCATTCCTCCAGTGCACCAACAAAGCCCAAAAACATCATGAACTATGGAACTGCCTTGCGCATATCGGTAGTTCAGCATTCAATAGGAGACATCCCTGTGCACTTACTAGCTTTCCTACCTGTTTTCATAGGCAGAAATGTACATAAAAGACTGGCACCAAAAGGTGTTGGATAGATTAAACAGAAAAACAAGAAAGATGCTTCATGCTCATCAAATGATTTATAAAAATCAGTGCATACCAAGATTATATATTCTCCATTTGGAAGGAGGTACAGGCCTCCTTGAAATTGATTACATGTATAGATCTGCAATCATGGGGTTGCATACATATCTGCTGACCTCAAAAGACTCCAACATAGTGAAAGTTTTGAAACATGAGGAGAATAAATCTAAGATGACTTCTCTTGTTAGTCTAGCAGAAGCATATTAGCATCAAGCGGGAATGGAAATCAAACCAGAAGTAGATAAAAATCAGGCAGCAACTGAATGTGCCAAAAAACAAAAGAAAGAATATAAGGTAAAGGATTAGATGAGAAGGCAAGAAAATGTGGAAAATGCATAAATATAGTTGCAAGTACAGAAAACTGGAATAACCTCATGTTGATCAGGATCAAACACGGGAATGGTTAAGGAGAGGTGAATTCAAACCAAAAGATGAAATGTCTTGGTGGCCCAAAATACTGGACTATGTACACATTGCTTTACAAAGTCTGTTGCCCATGTGGGAGAAACAGACAAATATAGGTTTTGTAAAATCAAATTGGAAGCAGTCACACATCTGTTGCTGACTGTGACATACTAATGGCAGAAGGACTGTATACTGAAAGGCATTACTGGGGATTATAATAATGAAGTAGCTGAAACAACACTGGAAACATGAACCACAAAGCATCATAGAAAATGATGAAGTTACACCACTTGAGATCACCCATTACCAACAGTTCAAATGATAGATGCAAAAAAAGAGATATAGTGGTCCATGAAAAGAAGACAAAAGTAGGATTGATCATTGAAATTGATACATCCAGTGACTACAGTGTCTTGCGTAGAGAGAGAGACACAAAGTCATAAAATATCAGGATTTGCAGGCAGGAATGAGAGCAATGGAGAAGAAAGATAACCAGACAGTTCCAATAGTAGTAGGAGCAACAGGTCTTATAAAAAGGAATCTACTCCGTATGAATTGCAGAAGCATTGCTAGGCACATTGTAGGTGCTGCGAAGTGCACTTCTGGCTGACATCAAAGATTGAAACAATACTAATTTCATGAACTTTAATCATATTTTGACTTAGGAATGGGGTCCAGTCCTGTCATGGTATTAGAAACCCCAAAAATATGGAGAAATTAAAAAGAGCAACTCTTTCAGAATCAGAGCAGACTTACGCTGAGAATGACTCTTTTGGAATCTAGCACATTCTCTGTTAGTTTTTTTTTTGTTGTGGAGTAAATATTTTCCACAATATGCAACAGATGAAAAGAAGTATATAGTAAAATCAAATAAAGCAAAACTTTTGGGACCAATGTCGTGCTAGTTACATATAAAAGTAATAAGTTACTATTATGAGTTACTTTTCAGTGAAAGTAATATATTACTTTTACTTAATAGTTTTCTAAAAAGTAATATATTGCTATTACTAGTTATTAACTAAAGTAACGCCTTACTGTTCAGTTACTAAGTATAGTTTATCAATTGTCATACTACGTCACATTACAATCCACCAATATCACTCAATAAACACAATCTCTGCAGAAGTAAAAGTCATCCAAATAATTCTACATTAAAGAGATCTGTAACTAATAAAGATGTTGCTACTGGTGAAACAATTTTACATTTCAATGTTTCATCTGCAAATTCAGTGTCTCCTGCGCTTGAAGAATGAATTGCCTATGTTACATTAAAAACAATTGGTAAGCTGGTAATACTGCAAAAGGAATGGCCGACAAACTGACAACAGTTTCATATTTAGTAGACATCTCACACAAAGAAAGACACATTCAGGAGTGTAGCACCCCTATCCCCCTGTGTAAATTCTGGAATTATATAATGAAAGAACCACAATCGTCTTCAAATCTATGTTCTGCTGTCTCCTGACAGCAAATCTGATGTGCAATGTGTGCACAAACCATATAGATAAATAAATATCAGGCTTTGAACTCGCAAAGGAGTGAGTGCTGAAGCTCTAAATATAGCTTTAATGTACAATTATGTGCATTTCTGCCTATGAAAGCAGGTAGGAAAGCCAGTAAGTGCACAGAAATGTCTCCTATTGAATGCCAAATTACCAAATTGCACAAGGCATTTCCACAATTTGTGATTTTTTTTGGATTTGTTTGTGCACTGGGGGAAAGGCACAGCATGCAGTCAGTAGTTTGTTTGTCTTTTCCCGGTTAGGGGTCGCCACAGCAGAACTCCAGTCCCCTAATGATTGGCAATAATTTTTTTATTATTTTTTTTTTTTAATGGTGCCAAGTTGCAAGCCCGACGCCCAACCTTCAGCGAAGGCACACACATTTACACATGCCTTTCAGAGGCCACTCAACTGCATGGAGGACATGCAGACTCCATACAGAAAGCACTCCAGCCAAGAATCGAACAGGAGAACCTCTTGCTGTGAGGCAACAATGCTACTACTGTACCACCATGGATAGTTATTCCCTTTTCTCCTGAATATGCTTAGTATTTTAGCTGACTGCTGCAGTCACTCTCAGGTGTCTATACACAGAAACTCGTTGCAGTGCAGTCCACAAAAGTTTGGTACAGACTATCTAACGGACTGACTTCTGAGTCTGAAGCATCTCTCCTAATAATACCAAAACCCAGTATTAGTTTTCTAGAATTTTAACATTAGTTCCAAAGCCTGATCATACTCAATGTACTGTTTGTTCTGTTAGCACATTTTACTTCTTATCAGCATTCTTGAATGAAGATTATTAATTTGTACTGCAACATTTCTTTCCATTGAAACTGCATGTAAAAAGAAGGTATACATATGCTGTAATATGGCTGCATTTCTAGGTATATGCAAAGATAATATTGTATTTATGTCTAACAAACTAAGTTTAAGTGAGGCAGACATCTAACCTAAAAAATATACAAACCATCGGAGTCTGCATTATAAGACATACAGATGTACTTCTTATCCAACTGAACAAAGAAAGAGTGATGGTTAGTTGGTTGTCTGGTGCTAGGATCCATCGGAGAACACATGCACTCAAGTCCTTGAAGGACAATTACTGGTATACGAGGGTGTTAATGACTGGCTATGATCCTCCATGGACTATATGAAGAGAGACATTAAGTAGCTGTCTGACTGTATTTCCCAGGCAGGTATGACCCTAACACTGAACTGCATTCTACCTGGCTGAATGATGATGGTTCCATATGAGCTAAAAAATAACCTACTTCAGTGATTGGCTTGGTTTACGAGTCATCCCCAGAGTGCAGATTATTTTGTTAGCTAAAATTAAATTCTATACCCTCATAATGTCTTTTTTTGGATATACTAACAAAATATACCTACCATCATATTTGGGCAAGCATAGGATAATATGAAGGCATTACAGATTAATACTAGAAGCATGTAAAAAATGCATTCACTACAAACCCTTCTCACCTTGAAGGACGTCATACCTCTCAAACTCTTACTACAAAAAATATGGACAAAGACAGAAATAATGACAGGGCAAGGGTCCATCAGAAAATGCATGAAAACACAAAGATTATAAGAGTAATATTAAAAAAATATGCCCCTATTTTTGGGCCTTTGTCCACTGTTATTTTAGGGTCCATCTAGATTTCTTGTGCTAAGAGGTTGAGAGGTACGCTACAGAGGCAGTGGATAGCTGTCAATTAGAATGTTACAGTAGATGCACCTGATGTAAAGGCACCGTTGGTTGCCCTTGGAAATGTACATGTCAAGTGACAAATTCATTCAATAACTACAAACGGTTAAAAAACAAACAAACAAAAAAAAACAAACAACACTGCACCTTGACATGTAAGGATGCAATTCTGACCTCTGTTCTTCCTGTGTAGCACACTTATGAATTTCACCTCTGACCTTTGATCAGTTACAAGCATGCTAGAGCTTCTATGCAATGTTTGGATTGAAAAAAAAATTGCGCTCATGTGCTTCTTTCATTAGCAATATATCAACTTCTCAGTAAGCAACCAATGCCTTCAGTACACTCAGCCCAAATTCTCTTTTGCAGCCATAATAAAACAAAGTATGAGAGTGACTAAAGCCAGTGATACTGGCCTTTGAAACACAATGGGCCGGATTCACGAAACCTCCGTGTAAGACTTAATATGTCTTACTCGGAGGCTGCAGATGAACGGTATGACATCAGCGTGCCATGAATATTCATGAGGGCACGCTGACTCATCCGTAACTCTTACACGGACTGAGTAGGCAAGCAGGGGGCGTGTACTTTTAGACTGCTCGGCAGTCGGACAAGCAAGGTTTTAAAAAGCATAATGTCAACAGACAAGAGTGAGTCCGCTCAAATGTACTTGCACCCAACACCACACTCCCTGACACTGTAAACCCCCATCAGAGTTATAAAACGGAAGAAATTATTATTTTTTTTAAATCCACAATATAGCTGCACGTATTTGCGCTTGTTTGCGTGGGTGTGCCCATTGCTTAACCACAGTTAGCAATTGTGACATTGAAGAGCATATAAGAACTACTTATGCAAATTAATCCAAATAGCAATAGCATAATGGTAGAGTGTATGCACAAAGAGAAGGTATTCATGGGTCGAGTCCCACCACTCCCCTTCTTATTTATGTTTTAAATCACTATTTGAAATAATACCAGACATATATGATTAAAATTTTATTAAAAGCAGTGACATGGCCAATGTATCAGCGAACAAAATATATATTTTTAAAAGACCCAGATATATAATAGCCTGCCGTTAAGCAATGTTTTACACAGCTAAACAGAGGTGCCCATAGTTTAATAGCACTATACCCATCTAAACAGAGGTGCCCATAGTTTAATAGCGCTTTATCCAGCTAAACAGAGGTGCCCATAGTTTAATAGCGCTTCACCCAGCTAAACAGAGTTGCCCATAGTTTAATAGCACTTCACCCAGCTAAACAGAGTTGCCCATAGTATAATAGCGCTTTACCCAGCGCAATAGAGTTGCCCAACATTTAAAAACACTTTACCCAGCGCAATGTGTTTGCGCGGATGTGTGCACCGCGCCAACCAGGGCACCGTAGGGCACAGGGGATCAACATAGAGCTAAGTTGCTTAAACGCAGCCACACCCCCTAGCCTGTTTAGACAGTATTAAAATAAAAGAATGACAAGGTTTGAACCTAGGACCCTTTGCATCATAATCAAAGTACAGAACCACTAAGCCATGACAACATAGGGGAAATAGCCACTATTAACATACATAAACTTATGAATGGTAGTTTAACCATTACTAAGCAGGTCTGCAGTCAGCCGAGAATTTTACAAAATGGCCAATCACAAAAAAGTGCGGGAAATGCGGCATATTTAAGCCCCACAGGCAGGAATACATGCCATAACTGATTGTAGCTCACATGTGTGTTCAGAATGTCTGGTGTAAGAGAGGAAGTGTGCTTCTGAGTGCAGAGATGGGGCACCGAGGAGTCCAAATACATGGTTTGGCTCCTAGTCCACCGTCACGAGGCAAGGCTCCTGCAGGGCCAGTTCCAAGGGATGGAGTACAAGGCAGAGGCTTGGAACCGGTTAGCTCGTGACCTCACCAGTGCCACAGGCATTCCCCGGACTGGTGAGCAGGTCCGTCATCACCATGCGGACCTGAAGAGATGAAAGGAGGACCGCCTGAACCAGTGGATACAGGAGGCCCGTGGGATGCGGGATGCCCCACAACTGAGTATGTAGCCATGGAATGCAGTATGTAAGGATTTAAAATGGAGTATGTATAATGGATAGGAATGTCTCAATATCCCTTCATTTACTTTACAGCTGCAGGTGACCGTATTCTGAATCAGCAAGCCTATGAAGATAGGCTGCTAAGGCTGCACCGCCAGGCAGGTTAGTGATTATTCTGCATGTATTGTTATATAAAATATGGGAAAGAGCATGAAAGAAAGTGTTGTAGTCCAATAATACAGCCATAAAATGTACTGAATAAGTCCTCTGCATGTACTGTCAGATAAAAACATTAGAGAGGCAGAAAAAGAGTGTAGTAACCCATTAAGAAAGGTAACAAATGTCTGGAATAATATCTCTGCAGGCACTGTCATATAAAATAATATGTGAGTGGGCCTGAAAAAAGAGTGTGCTAACCTATTAATAAAGGTATAATATGTCGTGAACATGTCTGTCATATATACCGTTAAAACAAACCGTTGGTTGCCCTTGGAAATGTACATGTCAAGTGACAAATTCATTCAATAACTACAAACGGTTAAAAAACAAACAAACAAAAAAAAAAAACAACACTGCACCTTGACATGTAAGGATGCAATTCTGACCTCTGTTCTTCCTGTGTAGCACACTTATGAATTTCACCTCTGACCTTTGATCAGTTACAAGCATGCTAGAGCTTCTATGCAATGTTTGGATTGAAAAAAAAATTGCGCTCATGTGCTTCTTTCATTAGCAATATATCAACTTCTCAGTAAGCAACCAATGCCTTCAGTACACTCAGCCCAAATTCTCTTTTGCAGCCATAATAAAACAAAGTATGAGAGTGACTAAAGCCAGTGATACTGGCCTTTGAAACACAATGGGCCGGATTCACGAAACCTCCGTGTAAGACTTAATATGTCTTACTCGGAGGCTGCAGATGAACGGTATGACATCAGCGTGCCATGAATATTCATGAGGGCACGCTGACTCATCCGTAACTCTTACACGGACTGAGTAGGCAAGCAGGGGGCGTGTACTTTTACACTGCTCGGCAGTCGGACAAGCAAGGTTTTAAAAAGCATAATGTCAACAGACAAGAGTGAGTCCGCTCAAATGTACTTGCACCCAACACCACACTCCCTGACACTGTAAACCCCCATCAGAGTTATAAAACGGAAAAAATTATAATTTTTTTTAAATCCACGATAAGGCTGCACGTATTTGCGCTTGTTTGCGTGGGTGTGCCCATTGCTTAACCACAGTTAGCAATTGTGACATTGAAGAGCATATAAGAACTACTTATGCAAATTAATCCAAATAGCAATAGCATAATGGTAGAGCGTATGCACAAAGAGAAGGTATTCATGGGTCGAGTCCCACCACTCCCCTTCTTATTTATGTTTTAAATCACTATTTGAAATAATACCAGACATATATGATTAAAATTTTATTAAAAGCAGTGACATGGCCAATGTATCAGCGAACAAAATATATATTTTTAAAAGACCCAGATATATAATAGCCTGCCGTTAAGCAATGTTTTACACAGCTAAACAGAGGTGCCCATAGTTTAATAGCGCTATACCCATCTAAACAGAGGTGCCCATAGTTTAATAGCGCTTCACCCAGCTAAACAGAGTTGCCCATAGTTTAATAGCACTTCACCCAGCTAAACAGAGTTGCCCATAGTATAATAGCGCTTTACCCAGCGCAATAGAGTTGCCCAACATTTAAAAACACTTTACCCAGCGCAATGTGTTTGCGCGGATGTGTGCACCGCGCCAACCAGGGCACCGGGGATCAACGTAGAGCTAAGTTGCTTAAACGCAGCCACACCCCCTAGCCTGTTTAGACAGTATTAAAATAAAAGAATGACAAGGTTTGAACCTAGGACCCTTTGCATCATAATCAAAGTACAGAACCACTAAGCCATGACAACATAGGGGAAATAGCCACTATTAACATACATAAACTTATGAATGGTAGTTTAACCATTACTAAGCAGGTCTGCAGTCAGCCGAGAATTTTACAAAATGGCCAATCACAAAAAAGTGCGGGAAATGCGGCATATTTAAGCCCCACAGGCAGGAATACATGCCATAACTGATTGTAGCTCACATGTGTGTTCAGAATGTCTGGTGTAAGAGAGGAAGTGTGCTTCTGAGTGCAGAGATGGGGCACCGAGGAGTCCAAATACATGGTTTGGCTCCTAGTCCACCATCACGAGGCAAGGCTCCTGCAGGGCCAGTTCCAAGGGATGGAGTACAAGGCAGAGGCTTGGAACCGGTTAGCTCGTGACCTCACCAGTGCCACAGGCATTCCCCGGACTGGTGAGCAGGTCCGTCATCACCATGCGGACCTGAAGAGATGAAAGGAGGACCGCCTGAACCAGTGGATACAGGAGGCCCATGGGATGCGGGATGCCCCACAACTGAGTATGTAGCCATGGAATGCAGTATGTAAGGATTTAAAATGGAGTATGTATAATGGATAGGAATGTCTCAATATCCCTTCATTTACTTTACAGCTGCAGGTGACCGTGTTACGAATCAGCAAGCCTATGAAGATAGGCTGCTAAGGCTGCACCGCCAGGCAGGTTAGTGATTATTCTGCATGTATTGTTATATAAAATATGGGAAAGAGCATGAAAGAAAGTGTTGTAGTCCAATAATACAGCCATAAAATGTACTGAATAAGTCCTCTGCATGTACTGTCAGATAAAAACATTAGAGAGGCAGAAAAAGAGTGTAGTAACCCATTAAGAAAGGTAACAAATGTCTGGAATAATATCTCTGCAGGCACTGTCATATAAAATAATATTTGAGTGGGCCTGAAAAAAGAGTGTGCTAACCTATTAATAAAGGTATAATATGTCGTGAACATGTCTGTCATATATACCGTTAAAACAAATAAAGGAGTGAGCCTGTGGAAAAGTGTGTAATGTCATTAATAAAGGTCTAAAACCCAGAGTGTGTCTGTTTCACTTAGTATGAAATGTTGTTGTACCCTTGCATTATACAAATAGTAATGTGTTAGAAAGTGCTTCTCCACCCACACTTGCACGGGCACGGGGGGGATGAGCCCCATCCCCTGCAGTGCCCAGCCCGGACTCCCCTCCTCCATTGGTCCTGGGCCACCTTCAGGTGGAAGCACTGCAGGGGATGGGGCTCACCCCCCCCGTGCAAGTGTGGGTGGAGAAGGGCCACCCGGCACCCTTCGAAGGGTCTGGGCTGTGGTGCATAGGGAGATCCAGAATTCAGTCGCTGATCCCCTACGCCAGCTTGAGGCGAGAGTGGCACATCTCACAGGTGAGCCTGCCCATCCCACTCAGCCCCCAGCACAGCCACTGGAGGTGTGAAGGTGCAGTGGTGACTGCCAATGGGTGGGGATCTCAGTTCCACTGTTACCATCTGTGGCCTCATGGACTTGCGATTTCCAAACAACCTTCCCCATCAATTGTGTTCACCCACCCCATGTGTCAAATTCCGCCCCTGTATGCATCTTGTTTGTCTTGTCTGTTCACCTCCCCAACCTACCTCCCCAAATATACCTATTTCCCCTACCTCACTTACCACTCTCACCTGAAAAAAAAAAAAGGGCAATCTGTACCCGAAAAAAAATTACGCCCCATACATAGGTTCCCATTTTGCACACATGTCCATAGGACATGTACACTGATAATTCTAATTGGCAGTGCAACAAACTATGTTGTCCTCACCCCTCTCTCAGGGGTGGAAGGTCTCAAAACTCACTCCAAATTTTCAACATATGCACAGCTGTTGCTGTTAAAGAAATGGGCAGCTATGGGCCTTCCCTACACCCTTCCTGCACATCCCAAGCTTGTTTTCCTACTGTCTGTCCCTCTCTGTGCCCCCTTTTTTCACCACTTTCTTATTCCCCCATTTTATTTTCTTTAAAAGAAATTAGTGCGGGGATTAGCGGGAGTAAGCACTTTTAAGCAGTAGTTAGCGGGGGTGCGCGAGTGTGAGCTTGTATGCACTTAGCTAAGCATTGCTAAGCGTTGCGCAAACCCACGCCAACCCACTTACAACTGCTTAAAAGTGCCTTAGTCACTCTGTATGATAAGGCCCTTGTATTGCTCAGCAGCAAAATAAAAATACCCTTGTCAGTCTCGAACCCGGGACCTTGGACTTACCAGTCTGCATGAAGTACCACTACACCACAGCAGATATATAATAACTTAGTGCTGAAAGCAATTTATCATGCATTACCATGAGTGAATGTAAAGGGAAAATAGGAATGGCATAACACAAATCCTGTTCTGTGTGCCTTAACCAGCAGGTGTTGTTGAATTGCATGACATGACTGTGAAAAGAGAATCAGCCATGCTAGTAGGGAATAAGGTTACAGTAGCAGCTTACAAACCCCACACAGTATCAGAGCAGGATACACACTGGCATATTAGCATAGGTCACAGGCCAGACCTCCTAACAGTGACTGCTCTACAGTGATGACCCTGATTAGTAAACAAAAGTTAGCTGTGCCCCTCTGACTCCCTGTGAAATGTACTAACAGTAGTCAGAAAGGTGTTGAATCTCACTTAATATCAAATGTCAATAAGTGAGAGTAGACACCGCGTGCATGTCAGAAAAGGTGTAGTAATAGAAATGGTCTGAATCACCCAAAGTCTGAACTGAAAAATGTCAGAACTATATCACAGGTGTATCCCAGTTATATGTACCTTTCCCTGAGGCTGTTCAAATATATACGTGAGAGTATCTGAGGCATGGAAGAGTCAGAAACACACAGGCATATCAGCTTGTCTGCTGTTACACACTCTGCAAATAGCTATAGAATGAATCCCACAAGCATGCCCTTATGTAGAAGTACAACACAGAAATAGCAAAAGATGTAGCCATGTACTGATAGCAACCACCTGTGACAATGCCATTGTTCAGGTGCTGAAAAGACTGCTGTGGTGCACAGTCAAAGAATACTAGGCTGACCTCTGTCTACCATCTGGATATGTCCACAGGTGGGAGCTACTCAGACAGACTACAAGCCTTCATAGACTTACAGGTACACAGCAACTCTGCATGTTCAGCAAGATAAACATCACGCGATAATAAATAATGCACACTGCAGTTCTGCACCCCTACCCAAAGGTACTATATACCCGTGTAGTCAGGCACAACCAAGGGTGTAGGTAGGCATACACAGTACAGTAATATGTCCAGTCATCCTGAGCAGACTGCGCTAATGCCAACACAAACCACAAACTGTTCCGATGTGAGTAACGTACTAATGACAGTATAGCTGTTCACAAACAGTGCATGTGCCTGATATTCATAATTGGTAGTACAACATACTTAGATGTCCTCACCACTCTCTCAGGGGTGGAAGGTTTCAAATATCCCACCTAATGTATTGCATATGCACAGCTGTTGCTGGTAAAGAAATGGGCAGCTATGGACCTTCTCCACACCCATCATGTACATCCCAAGCTAGTTTCCCTACTGTCTTCCCCTCTTTGAGCACCCTTTATCACCGCAGTCCTATCTCCTCATTTACTTTTCTGTCAAAGACATGAGCGCAGGGGTTAGCAGGAGTGAGCACTTGTAAACAGTAGTCAGCGGGTTTGCACCAGTGTGCGCATGTGTGCGCCTAGCTTAGCATTGCTAAGATATGATAAGCTCTGCCAAGCTTAGCTTACTATTGCTAACATAAAAGTATTGCTAAAATACAATAAGCTAAGCTAAGCATTGCTTAGCATCGCCAAGCATCACTTACATCGCTAACTGTCGAGCAAACCAGCGCCAACTTTCTTACAACTGCTTAAAAGTGCCTTTGTCACTCTGTATGACAAGGCCCTTGTATTGCTCAGCAGCAAAATAAAATACCCTTGTCAGTCTCAAACCCCACACCTTGGACTCACCAGTCTGCATGATGTACCACTAAGCCACAGCAAATACACAGTAACTTGGTGCTGAAAGAAATATAACATGCATTACAAGGAGTGCATGTAAAGGAAAAATAGGAAAGCCATAGGAATACATTGCAATAAAGAAATATGACATGCATTACAAGGACTGAATGTAAAGGGAAAATAGGAAAGCCAAAGGAATACACTGCAATAAAGAAATATGACATGTATTACAAGGACTGAATGTAAAGGGAAAATAGGAAAGCCATAGGAATACATTGCAATAAAGAAATATAACATGCATTACAAGGACTGAATGTAAAGGGAAAATAGGAAAGCCATAGGAATACATTGCAATAACTACTGTTGTATGCCAGTTAATTCCCTAATTCCAAAAGAAAGTACATACTCCCATGTATCCAGTGTTAGCATTAGGAGGTGTGAGTAAACGTACACACTGAGAAGAGTGTACTTGAAGAAGCAACAGTCAGGTTTAGGTACAACATGCATTTCACTGGCTACAACCCAGCTTCAGCTATGAGACATATACCAACCTTCTGACTGACACAACAGTGTCCACAACAAACAAGCATGGTCCCCACCTTGCAAAAATGAAAGGCCTATGCCTACCTAACCTATCATTTTATAGCAGTGTCCTGAAATCACAGTGAGAACTGCAATTACCACACAGCAGGCTGCATGCAATTACTAAATAGTGAGCAACAACTGGTGCAGGGGCCATCACATGCACATGTGCAGATACCTACAAAAGCAGCCTGTATTTGCTGTCCACACATGCACTAATATCATTGCAGCAACTGGAGAGAGAGAGAGTGAGCAAGAGAGACAGACAGACAGACAGACAGACAGACAAACAGTTGGAGAGACCAACCCAAAAAAAAAAAAACAGAGGCGGTTGGAGACACCAACCAACCAAAACAAAAAATAAAACAAACAGAGGCAGTGGAAGACACCAACCTAAGCAAATAAAAAAAAAACAACAGGTACAACAGACTGAGGTGAGAAATACAAAGATAAGGTATGTAACACAGATGTATTTGCTGGCATCCGAATGATGTGTCTGAAGGGTACTCTACATTCTGTGAACACTCCTTATGTGGTAGCAGTCCGTATCTATATGTATATGCAGATGTGCATAGGGCAAGGGACATACTGCAACTGTTAGTGAAGGCTGGACATATATATGTATTTGAAGGTTGCTATGTGCACATATCTATGGAGGTTGTAGTGTGTGGCATTGAAAACAGCAAGCAGTGCAGGTATATGTCATGTGATGGTTAAATGCTGTGGGACTGAGTTACAGCCAGGGACGTCTGCTACAGCTATACGGCCTGAGGACAGCGAAATGCATTCTGCACAACACTGTGCAATATTATTACATAAGTGTATGTCTCACAACTGTTCCATAACTGATATTCCCACCATGAAAGGTGGGCAGTATATCTGCATATATGTGCATGTATATGTACAGCAGTGGCTGTTTACAAGTATGTGTGTGTATATATATATATATATATATATATATATATATATATATATATATATATATATATATATATATATATATATATATATATATATATATATATATATATATATATATATATATATATATATATATATATATATATATATATATATATATATGTATGTGTACACACACACACACACACACACACACATATATAAATATATATATATATATATATATATATATATATATATATATATATATATATATATATATATATATATATATATATATATATATATATATATATATATATATATATATATATATATATATATATATATATAGATATATGTATACATATAGATATATATATAAAAAGATATATATATAGATATGTAGATATATAGATATATACATATATAGATATATATAGATATATAGATATATATAGAGATATATAGATATATACAGATATATATGGATATCTATGGATATATATATATATATATATATATATATATATATATATATATATATATATATATATATATATATATATGTATATATAGAGTGATATATAAATATATATGTATATAAATATTTATATATATATATATATATATATATATATATATATATATATATATATATATAGTGAGAGAGGGAGACACAGGGTCAGACGTATTGCAACAGGTGCCTGGTGACCAAGGCATGGACTGAACATCAGTGTTGATACTGCAGTGCCTTACCCCATTCCAAAACACTTTACCCACTAACTACCAGATAGATGGTTGCCTCACTAACACTGAAGGTGTCAGAAGGGAACATGGGACACAGGTGGACAGTAGCCTCCCCCTTGATATTCCCAGTGCCAGACTAGTCTTGTAATCTGTCTCATTAGTGCGTGTAATCACAAACGATGTGTCATGTACGGAAATATAGGTCAGTGTTCCCCTGTACTCATCACGATGCCCCATGTGGTATGTACCACACATGACAACTACAGCAAGTGGAAAGGCCACAGACATACCTCACAAAGGGTAATACTTCCCTGAAACACATACCCTATGCAGACTGACTCACATAACCACAGCTACAGTGTGTTGTATACTGGCCACCCAGAGGTTACCTCTGCCAAACATACAGAGGCATGCCACACCCATAGCAGTCAGACAACCACCATGTCAACACCTCACAATCCCACCGGGCTACAGGGCCTAGGTCCCTAGTCCCCGCAACCTCACTAAACAGCACATGCTGGAGGGATATACTTCTATTGGCAAATATGCCATACTCTGGAGTAAACCACCCAGCATGAACAAACAAGGCTCCTCAGTAACAGATGTCAGACATACCCCTGATGATTGTCTGGGGGATACGTAACACGGCCTGGGAATCACCTCTGTGTATCCAGTTGACAGGAGGAATTGAAATCTAATTACATGTGTGTCACAGGCCAGGGTAACATATGGCTAGGCTGCTGTAAACCCCAGGGACAATAGCATATTACCTACTTATGACACAATGCCCACAGACATGTACACAGTGCAATACCTGCTATGTGAGGAGGAATAAGTGTGACAGTGAATGTGTGCAAGGTCTGTGATGGTGTGATAGCTAGGTGTGAGGTTGTTTCTGTCATGGTCGTTTGTGTCCTAAGTGTGAGGCCAGAGAAAGATGTGTCAGTTATTGGGATGCAGACATAGTAGGATGGTATATGTTGTGACGTAGTTCCTTGTGTATGACTGTGGTGTCCCATCATAGGCTGAAGCAATACATATATGCTCAGTAAGTGGTACTGCTGGTGAATCCAGCCGACATTTGAACTGTTGTACCACCTGAAGCTGTAGGCCTAAACAGAACAGTATGGTGTATGTTCACATTTCCTGGTAACACTGTCTTGTGTGTTTCCTGCAGTCTGCACAGATTACATTCCTCAGGCATAGATATCTGTAAATAGGGTCCCACAGTACTGTAAGGTACATAGCAAATGCTCATCTGTGTTAGCATACATTTATGTGTTGTATGAATGTCTGATGTGTGTGTAATGATGCCTGTACCATGTCCACAATCACATGTTTGATGCAGGGTTTGCGTGTGTACCTAGCAACATGTATACTCTGTTACAGCAGTATGCCAGCTATATTAACAAATGTGCACATATGTTAGGTAGGGTTATGGCATCAACGACTAGGGTGGGTCACTGGTTATACTGTAACTGTACTTCACATTCATTGCAATGGATGACATATTTCTGCATGCATTAGCTTGATATGTACCCCCCTGGCAAGGCTGTGCATTGGATCCTAAACAGTGAGCTGAGTACTGGTGTATACTGGTGTGTCATATGGAGTGTGGCAGGCACTGTCAGCCAGGTGTGAACTGAGCACTGATATGTGGTATTGAATGTGTGTATCCTCTGACAGATGAACAGATGCTATATATGGCAGTTAACTGATATCTGTACTGTATAATGTTAAGTGTGCCACATGACTTGCTCACACATATCGTTTACTTGTCTTCCAGGCCTATGTCTCATCACAGGAACCCCTGCTACACAGCTGTAGAGGAACAGGAAATCCACCACAGCCTGGTTCAGCACTATACCCTGCTGTTTTCAAGGGCCAGCCAGCACCAGCAGGAGCGTACTGCACTGTGGCAAGAACTTGTTCGTCGGGTAAATGACATAGGCATGCATAACTGGACATATGAGCAGGTACGCCATCACTGCAGTGATTTAATTAGACATGTGCGGCAGCGTGCATCTGATATCCACAGACAACAGCTTGCCACAGGTGGTGGGGTGGCCATGCATCCCCCCCTCACCAGAGTGGAGGAACTGCTGTTAAGTGTGGTGGCTCCTGGCCTACAGCAACAACAACATCACACGTGTCATCATGGAGGCTGGAGGCACCCAGCATAGTGACATGGAGCGTGCAGGTAACATGCCCTAGTTGTAGACTACTGTTACCTGTATTGTTAGATTATGCATGTGTGAGATGTGTACTGTGTTTAGCAGTTGTGCTGCCTATTGTGTGCAATACTGATAATTTGAATAGTATCTGTACACCTATGCCTGTTGTTCTACTGTAGTTTAGCACAGTCACAGTAGCAATGCCACAGTTGTGGCCACTGACAAACTGTGTTATATTCTTGCAGGTCCCTCTGGTGTGACAGCAGGGCAGACGTTACATGCTGGTGAGTGTGTTAACAATTTAAATTAGGTATTGAACTGTGCAGGCCAGGTGAGGTGTAGGCCATGTACACATAACACACCTACGCATAATGCATACTGTGCATGTTTGCTGTGAGACGTGAAACATCTCAGTAATGTCAGTAGCTGCCTCAATCACATGCAATGCACAGAGCATCAGACACATGTGGCAATACTGTACTGCACATTGGATAGGCATAGTTGGCACACATGTACACAACATAACACATTTGTCATATGCAGTACACCTCAACATGCTACACATAGTGTAACTGGACACCCGCTGCCAGGTCACACTTCAGTATCCCACATGTCATCCACACACCACACATACCATACCTGAGGGGTAGGGGCCTAGCATGGGGCTGTGCAACACTCCTCAACACATAACACAGTAATGTTAGGCAATGCTCCCTACTGGACACCTCACACACCCTTGTGCAACGTGGCTGTGTAATTGTGAACTTAGCCATGGCACTGCAGTTCAGGTACAGCATGCTAGGCAGTGGTCTAGCACACTTTAGTGGCCTTGAGTGACCACATGATGCATGATGATGATGGCTAATGGCACTACACCCCATACTGTTACAATGGCCATGTCCAGGATTGGTATCCCATCATGTATACATGCACCACTCATCCAGTGTGTGTACATAGCATGCATGTACTACACCTGTGTCCACAATTATCTGCTACAGACACAGACACTGCAATCAGACATGGAAATCCATGTGACACACAACACACGCAGCCATGGTATGTATACCTGTGTGTGATGGTGCACAGGACATTGCAGAGCTTATAATACTTGCACAGAAATGTCATGTCCTTGTGCACATTGTGTTCCAGGGTGTAGGCAATTACTGAACATGTACACACATGCACCACAGTCATGTACACTGTCATTAACTATGGCTATCTACACTCACACTGCATGGACTTGATCAACACTTATTCTGCATGCTGACACGTGTGCGTGACTTTTTGCCTTGTCATACTGTCACCCATCTTCAACCAGTATTGAGTATGATTTGTATTTCTGTTGTGTGTGTGTATCTGCTGTAGTAAGGAGTATGCATGTGTTCCTGTGTGCCTGTGTGCCTGTGTTCATGTGTGCATGTGTGCATGTGTGCATGTGTGCATGTGCAGACCATAACGTGTGTTTCCTGTCTTCCTCTCACAGGTGCTGAGGTAGGGCTTAGCAAAAGCAGCAGGCGACCTGAAGCCACTGCCAGGGATAGTGGTGATGATGACACATGTATTTTGGCACAGGGAGATTTGACAGGGTCTGTCATTGGTCCACCAATCGACAATGCACAGCGTTCAACCCCATCTATGCGCACACTCATACTGCCATTACATCCCTCACCACCAATGGCCATAGTGGAGGGACAGCATACAGTTGGCATTGACCAGGAGAGTGTGGTACCCATGGCACATGCATCCCCTCACAGCAGCCATAGCCATAGACCTGGAATGGTACCACATAGGCGGAGGTCCAGGGGTTCTCGGGGGAGCACCACTGGATGTATTGCCCCTGGCAGGTGTGCCCTCACAGGTCTTATGACGACCAGTATGTTCCGGGCTGTAATGCAGGCTCAGGCACGTATGGAACGGTACACCAGGCAGGGACTTAGGGCGCAGAGGGCACATAACACCGCTATAAATGACAGCATCCGTGACCTTGCCGGTGCCATCCGGACATACACCGAGGTCATTGATAGACGTTGGGGGGAGACAATAGATGCCCTCCACAACATGTCTTCCTCATGCCAGGACCATGCAGGACGGTCACGACGTAGACGCATGCCAGCAACAGCAACAGCTGGCAGTGGTCGCGGACAGCCCACAGATCACAGCCACTCCTGTAGTGGCAGTACCAGCCCCAGCAATGCTGGGGCTCACCTGTCCATTGTCCATCCCAGTAGACCACATGCACGTGGCTCTGGCCAGTCCCAGCAGGGACATGGGTCCAGTTGTCATACCTCTGCCTCTGATGACAGTACCCAGTCAGGGTTGGTACCCGATACTGCCCGTAGCACCCCTGCCAGGTACAGGTACTGTGTCCATGGCCGGAGACAGTGATCTGTACAGCCAAGCAGGTACAGTCTGTGGCTGTCCCACAAACCACCATATATGGCAGCCACATGGTGCATGCAGACACACACACATTAAGCAAACAACTAGGGCTCACACATACACACACACATTACATCAACATTGGCCCATGCTGTACTGTTGTCCCCCCCCCCACACACACACAGACATGTCGATTGGATGGGTCAATGTCAGGCTATGGCAAACAACAAAACGCCCTGTGCATATGATGATACCTGTGCCGCCTCCTGTCATCTGCATTATCGACGGAGGGACAGGCTAGCATGGTGCTGATGCACAGGGTGACACTATAGCAGTGTAGCAATAATAGCGAGTTGTCAACAAGGAAGTCTAACTACATCCTTGTAGGTATATCTGAGCAGATATTATGCATCAAAGCTCTGATTGTCAATGTAGCATTGTTTACGCCACTGTTATTTCTGAGTATGTATTATCCACCCATGTGCCACTTGGCTGATGTGTGATGTGTTGCCAGCATGTGTTAGCGAGTGGACAGTACGTGTGTGATGTGTGCAGTACAGATTAGCAAGTGTACATCTGTGAACATGGTGAGTGCGCACTGTCTGGATGTACGTGCATAGTGGACACATGGGACGTGTGGCATACCCTGTCGTACACATTATTAACATCCCATTGCATCTTTCAATGGCCAGTATGCATTCTACTACAGTTATCTACTAACATGGGTAGACGTGTGTATGACATGGGTTGACACTATGCTGCAGGTGATACCATTAATATCAGTCAATGATTTGCAGTCTGGTAGTATACACAACCTCAACATCATGACTATAAGCAATCATTGAATGATGTCCTGACAAATGACACACAGTAGTAGGGAACCCAGTATCAATTGAATCCTTCCGGTGCTACACTATAACACTAACCAGTGGTGATGACCACCACCCATTACTGTGACCACACCTGTGTGTCATATAGCCCCCTTAGGTACATGCAGACACACTAGGGATGTGTCCATCCAAATCTGGGAATGCATGGAATGGCCTACAATGCATTCCCTGGATGGGACGCATATCCTACACAAGGGCATCATACAGACAGATACCTGTTGTGTGATACATGCTGTATAGCAGTAAGCTGACTATGGCATAGTCATCCTCATGTACTATACATACTATCCCATCAGTACCACAACGGTGGTAGCCCTCAACATGTATGTCGGGTATCATTGTGTACATACAGACCCATGTTATGTCATGTGTCCCTTGGTATCCACATATCCATAGGTATCGTGGAGTCCGAAGGTGTATCACAGACATTAGAGGCCTGAATGCATATCCACAAGGCAGTCGTACACCTATAAAGACTGTCCATTCTTGGCAGACTTTGTTGTGTATGACCATGTCTGACATGTACCCCAGGCATATACCCTCACTCACACTACTCTTAAGTAACTGTCATGGGTGTGTGTGCCACAGATGACCTTGGCCACAGAACACGACAGTGGATGGCCATGTCACATACATACATATGTGACCTACGATCTGAGTAGCAGCGGCACAACCTGTCAATGGAAACAAATGTATTCATGTAGTATGCAGGCTTCACACCTATGTAGTGATTGAGGGGACATGTACACATGTATATTTGCCACGCAGATACCTGATGTCTGCAATGCACTTACTGTTGTCATCATACTATGTCATACCATAGTAAAAGCAAAATCCACACCGTGGTGACCAACAGTGACACACACACACAGTCAGCATTTGCAGGATTCAAGCCCCTACCTATGTTATGATACTTGGAAGAGGCACACGAACATGGCGTGCTATTTGCTTTATTGGTTGGTTTCTCTTCTCCTGCTATATTTGTAGGATGGTGACATCATCAGACTTTCCAAAGAGGAATGTACCTCTTTCAGTGTGTTTTCACAGTCTCCAAAAAGGGCACTCCTTTCAAAGACAATTGCACACATGCACACACTTTGCAAGATTCAAAGCCCTATATAATTATGTTATTATACTAGAGAAATGCACTAACATGGCGTGCTATTTGCTTAACTGGCTGTTTTTTCTTCTCCTGCAGTATTTGTAGGATGGTGACATCATCAGACTTTCCAAAGAGTAATGTACCTCTTTTAGTGTGTTTTCACAGTCTCCAAAAAGGACACTCTTTTCAAAGACAATTGCACACATACACACAACCCCCACACACTCACTGTTTGCAGGATTTAAACCCCTACCTAACTATGTTATGATACTAGAGAGTGACACATTAACATGGTGCCCTATTTGCTTTACTGGCTGGTTTCCTTTCTCCTGCTGTATTTGTAGGATGGTGACATCATCAGACTTTCCAAAGAGTAATGTACCTCTTTTAGTGTGTTTTCACAGTGTCCAAAAAGGACACTCCTTTCAAAGACAATTGCACACAACCCTCCCACACACACACTGTTTGCAGGATTCAAACCCCTATCAAACTATGTTATGATCCGAGAGAGTGATGCATTAACACGGCACACTATTTGCTTTACTAGTTGGTTTCCCTTCTCCTGCTGTATTTGTAGGATGGTGACATCATCAGACTTTCCAAAGAGTAATGTACCTCTTTTAGTGTGTTTTCACAGTCTCCAAAAAGGACACTCCTTTCAAAGACAACTGCACACATACACACAACCCCCCCACACACAGTTTTCAAAATTCAAACCCCAACCTAACTATTTTATGATACTAGAGAGTGACGTATTAACACGGCGTGCTATTTGCTTTACTGGCTGGTTTCCCTTCTCCTGTTGTATTTGTAGGATGGTGACATCATCAGACTTTCCAAAGAGGAATGTACCTCTTTTAGTGTGTTTTCACAGTCTCCAAAAAGGGCACTCTTTTCAAAGACAATTGCACACATACACTCACTGTTTGCAGGATTTAAACCCCTACTTAACTATGTTATGATACTAGAGAAAGGCGCACTAACACGACAGGCTATTTGCTTAACTGGTTGGTTTTCTTTCTCCTGCAGTATTTGTAGGATGGTGACATCATCAGACTCTCCAAAGAGGAATGTACCTCCTTTACTGAGTTTTCACAGTCTCCAAAAAGGGAACATCTCTCAAAGGAAACTGCATACGCATACACTTTGCAGGATTCAAACCCCTACCTAACTATGTTTTAATACTGAAAAGAGACGCATTAACACAGCGCGCTATTTGCTTTATTGGATGGTGCTTCTTCTCCTGCTGTATTTATAGGATGGTGACATCATCAGACTGGACATGGTGATGTGTGTACACTTTGTTTTATGCCATTCCAGGAATGGTCCATGTGGGTCAGCAGGTGTCAACAGCTTGAACATGACCTCAGTATCCTTACCTTGTGTGATCTATCTGTGGACACATTGACATTCTGTCATATGTCAACACATATTTATGCACAGCTTCTTGGTTTTGTGGATACTACATGTGTTTGGGATGTTGATAAAGGGCTATTCAAAGTCTATGTGACACATGTGTAGATGTGTTCATTGATGTATGTCCTGGGTAGCTGCCTTGCAAACAGTCTAGCATGTTTGGGAACCATGATCTGCACATGAACATACCACAGTGGTAGGGTTGTGTGTGTATCAGCTTCCAATACCTCTGTTTATGACTGCAACCATGATGGACTCCATGACCTTGCAGATCAGACCTCATAGGTGTCTGGTCAGATACATTCGAATGGGGCATTGTACTCAATCATAGGTCTAATGAGTGATGAGTACAGGGGCGATGACCTCTTTGATCTAGATGTGAATCCCTTCATGATCAGGTGGGCAATGTTCAACGAAAGGCATACTGGACTTGACTTCCCATGGTGTGTTGTGCACCAACAATTGTGGGGAGTGCCATATGTAGCTGTGACACATTCAACGGTTCCACATCCTGTGTAGGGGGTGCGGCTCAGCTGACTGTTCAGGTGCATGATCTGTTTGTTCTGTAGTTTGTGCATGACACATATTGGGAATCAATGTATTCCACATGCTGCCATGCTTTTGGCAGTGGGGGTAGCTGCTCATCCATTCTACATGTGATATCTCCTGGTATGATGATGTGGACTATTGTCAGTGGGGGATGGGTATGCACATATGGGCCTGTCTGTCATGATGTCGGCATTGACAAACAGGTACAGTTGGCCCTGACTCAGGACATATATGTGTGTACATTGATATTTATGACATAGCTGACAGAGGTGTCATGATTCAGTCTGGACTCCTTCTCAGCTCCTCTTTACAAAACACTAACAAACATGAGCACTAATCCCTGTTATACTCTTTTATACGCTTAACACCCTACTGATCCTTTGTGATCAGGCTACAGTGTATGTCATGATAATATCCTGGCATGTCCAGGGGTCGGTTTTGTGTGTACTTTTCAGTCCAGCTGGTGGATATTGTGATATTGCCACAATGTCACATCTGCCTCATGTACACAGACAACCCTCTCCTCCTCCCGACAAACACAGATATATGTGTGAGATGCACCTATATTGACATACAGGGAGCTGAACTCTCTCAACCCATGACTGGCACAGTCTATCAGGTGGTGAAGGTAACCACACACACCACATATCAGTCTCACATATCCTCTAGCAACAGCACTCAAACCACATTAGCACACATTGACATTCTCAGATGCTGTAAATGTACTCTACCTAAGCAGCAGAGACCTCCAAAGCAGACACACACACACCTGCTATCCCACTACAATACCCACATATCACTAAGTTCACAATGTCAGTGTGCCACACAGTCAATGCCCTGTGGGCTAAACAATACACCTAATACACTTGTAATAGGTGACACTTATGTTCAGACACACTGACGTACCACTCACCAGCCCTGACAAGGGAATAGTCACTTTGGGCTGTCTGCTGGGTGCCAGGATCTGCTGCATAACACAGGCAGTCAGGTCACTCCAAAGCAAGTACAAGACTGGCACCATCATTGTCCATGCTGGTGTGTGTAACCTCAGACGTTACTCCTTGGACCACATGACATGATACATGGAGGTACACTCTGATCATATAGCCCAGGCCAGTATGACCCTGACCTTGTCTAGCATCTTACACCCACCAATTATGATGTCACAGTATATGGACACACATATCACATTTAACAGATGGCTAACAAATTTGTTTCATTCATAGGGGATACAGTCTCTGTCAGTGTATGGTGACATGCTCAACATGCCACGTAGCTTCACTATGGACAGCTTGCACCTGTCACCCTTGGACTTTGGAATGCTGGCTAAGGCTCTTGCTACTACCATAGTGCCTTTTTTAAGCAGGGCTCAGAAGACAAACCCACCTCCATAGACATTACAGGTTAAATGAAACTAAGGGTAATGCTGCTCAACAACAGTTGTGTTAACCTCATATTGTGGCCACTCAGGACTCTCCTCAGTATGGAGGAGAGCAATATCTGTGCACTGACAGACACCTGGTTCAGGCTCGCTTATGCACACCAGCATTACCAGGTTATGTTTCATACCATGCTGTCTGACAAGAAGACTTGGAACAGACAACACAACTAGGGGGAGTATCCATATACATCACAGATACACACACCTCCAGGTTAGTAGCACTGCACAAAGCATCACAGACCATACATATACAACTACCATTGTGCAATACTGCCTTTAAGTTTGTTGCCTGCTACAGAACACACTCCCAAACTCAGGAACCACACTCGGCGTTTGTGGGAACTATGGAGAATATGCAGGTCTCCACAGACATCATTATATTGTGTGACTTCATATACACACATATTGACTGGGGATACTACTCAAGCCCCAACAACCTCAACCAACAGTCACTACAATTTGTGGACTCATATGCTTTGGCACAACCAGTCAGCACAGCCACAAGGGGGAATACATATTGGACCTGCTGATCACCAACATGGGGACTCTATGTTCCACACCAGTGATATACCCCTCATTGGTAAGGTCAGAACATACATGTATCTCACAGGACATACATATACCCTCCACACACCCATCCTGGGTAATCTTGGTGAAATTCTCATGAGCCAACATCTCACTTCACCAAAGCAAGGTGGTATCCTTCAGAGATCCTGAGACAGTGGCATATACGGCTCACACTGCTGCATCCTTTACATACACATTCTATGGACACCTAGTGGACTGCATGGATTGTGCTATCCCAAATAACAAGACCCACTACTACAATGGCAGGGGACCTGTCTGTTAGACCCCAGCCATTAATAAACTGTACAACATCAGGAGGACGCTACTACATGATAAAGCACAATCCCAGACTGGGAAGGCATCTGTGATCTGTACTAGCAGACAGCTACAATCACTCATGGACTTTTATAAGGGCCGCTTCAACCAGACAATTGCAGCTGACACATAGGACTATCACACGGCCTTCTTCAGTTATGTCAGGAACCTGGGTGGACACTCACTGATATGTTGTGAGTTACTGCATATTGACTAAACTTACCCTGAACCCACTGGCATTGCCTACATCCTTGCAAACAGGTTCAGTGCAGATGTCTCCCACCTATCCCCCCTAAGGAGCAACTATCCATCCCAACAGAGTATAACCTCCCTTATATCACACAGTAACAGGTGAGTGCTACCCTCCCCACAGCATACATCACAGTATTAATGTGACCAGATGGTGTCCCAGACTGCATACACGAGCATCATGACAAACGCAACCCTCACATTACATCACTGTTCAATATCGGAGTTACCACAGGATATGTACCCAAGGAATGGCATACTGGAACAGTGGTCCTGCTCCACAGAGTTGGTGCCACAACGGACCACAGACAATGTTGCCCTATAAGCCTATGTAGCCTGTTCTGCAAAGCTATGGAGCATATTGTCATAGGACTCCTACACATAGACATCAGGAACCTACAGACACTGTGTCCTACTCATTTCAGCATTGTTGTGGGCAGATCTTGCCTCTTGAACCTGTAGGTATTATTTAAATGGCTAACAGGTCCATTGACATAGGGATGGCTATCCACACAGCCTACCTGAACCTTGCAAAACCATTCAACACAATAACCCACTGGGCCATTATGCATAGGCTCACCAGCGTCAATTTGGACACATATCTCACACAATGGATTGATACCTAGATCAGGGATAGCACCCACATGGTCAGGATTGCAGGTGCATTTCTGACTATACACCAGTTACACATGGCATCCCACACAGCTTGGTCCTGGGATCTCTCTTGTTCAGTATATATTTGTCTTACGTGCAGGCTATCACAGGGGGAATATGGCTGAACATGTTTGCACTTGACTGCAAACTGTGTGCCATGATCAACTCTCCAGCTGCCACATGCATACTCAATCAGGGTCTCACAGAGATGGATGACTGGTGCCTGAGCCATGGCCTACAGCTAAATGTCATTAGTTGCATAGTCATCCCCTCTGGGAGTAACAACATGCCCACACATTACCACACAGGTAGTACTCCATTACATACGGTAGGAGTTGTTAGGGGTTTGGGGACATCACTTGTTCGTACTGTCACCTTTAACATTCACGTTGCCAAAGTGGTTGTACACACCTTCTATGTGTGCCATCTTATCCCATATGGTTTCTCATCTAGATCGAGTGAGGTCATTGTACCCCTATACTCATCACATCCATGCTTCGTTACAATGCCACATTTCTATGGACTCACACAGATGCCCTGCATAGTTCAGATGCAGTAACTCCAGCTCTACTCAGTCACTTACCACCTACTCAGATATGATGCGTGCCTGTTGTTTACAGCTATACCCAAACCAGAATTACTGGACATGCTCCACCTCAGGATATCCAAATCCCTTGGAGCTACACACTGCAGGGATGTATACCTCAGCACAGATGTTAATAGGACATTGTGGAGGGACAGATTCTTATCCCAGAGGCTCCACTCACTACAGAATGTAATCCCAGTTTCACATAGGCAGAGCCACCCACTGACCACCTACCGGAGACATCTTGAATACTGTATGGGTGATTGTATATTTACCCCTGGGATATCTTCTGTGTCCCTGCTAGACAGAGGCACACTAGCATAAATGAACATGGAATATCTTGTGTGACCTACTATTCCCACACACAGTGTAGTAATCTGACAGGGTTGCAAATGCCAAACACACTCTGGCTAGGCTTGTACATGCCCTAGGGCAGATAGCCTAGTATCGACCTCTGAACCTATGCTAATGTTCAAGATGCACAATGTTTATTGCTGATACTGTTTGCAGGTCTTTATCATCTTTGCTTTACCAGTTTCCATGAAGAACTTCAGTATCTACAGAACATATTTGATTATGACAGGGTTCCACAATATTATAGATGTGTCTATTGTCATATAACTGTGTGCACAGGGCAGATCGCTGTATAGTGACAGGTTCCTGGGTTAACACATGCAACTTGCCAGATATGTGTGGCCCACTGCTGTACTCAGACATGGCCTAAGTGTGTGAGCATGCCCAGTTCTGACATTACATGTTTTGTTGCCTGACATTTGTCTCATTTTTTCAAGTGTGTGAGCATGCCCAGTGTGACCCCTCAGTATGTTGCTATCTGAGGTCCACTACATTTGCTGATGTGTGCGAACATGACCAATATTAACATTTATACTGTGTGTGTCGGAAGTCAGGTTCTGTTCTCACTGCAGGACTCACCTTTGTGTCATAACTCAACAAGGATTATGCTGTGCCTGCAGGGTTTCCATGGAATACTTTGCATAGGCTTATCAACATTCCATCATACAGGTGGACCACTGCAATACTTTCATGGTTTAGTGGTTCAGTACTTTGGCTATAGTGCACAGTATCCTGGATTCGAGGCCCATTACTGCTTTATATTTTCATACTGAGCAGACCAAACTGCTTAAGGGCCTGTTAAGCAAATATGAGCATGTTGGCTTTTGTTCAACTATGCCCTACTTAGACCAGGCTTGTCCGACATTGCTCAATATTCACCAACATTGCTGGACGTTGCCCACTATTACTGAACATTGACCACAGTTGTGCTAGTTGGTGTGTGCGATTTTGTTTGCATATACCAAATGGTGGTAATTGCTGCTTAGCACTGCTTTATATTGCTTATCACATGGCATTCATGCCTTAGGTGGTGCTGCAGGGCTGCCTATGTTGGATGCACATACTACACTCCCTGCACATGTCTGGAAGCAGTTAGTGTCAACCTAGGCATCCCTTTTACTTTATGTGCGAGTCAAAGAGGGGTATAATTTCCAGAGTTCATACTGAGCCAGTGTATGTGCTATGCGTTGCCTCTTTACCAAGGCCAAAGCATACTGGGCACACCTCCTTCTGCCTACTGGGGCAGGCTCAGGTTGTTCCTCTTCCGAGTCACGCTTTGCCTGTGATGGCCTTGGCAATGGTGGGGGGCTCTTTGGCCCAGGCCTATGCTGGTCCTGCTGCAGCTGTTTTCACAGGATCATATTATGTAGCATAGCACATACCATGACAATTTGGGTACATGTAGTTGGTGAGTACTGCAAGGCTCCACCAGATGTGTCCAGGCACTGGAACCGTGACTTGAGCAGCCCAAACACACACTCTATTACATTACATGTTTGTGCGTGTGCCTCATTATGGCATTCCTGTTCAGGTGTGTGTGCGTTTCTGATGGGTGTCATCAGCCACAGCTCCAGTGCATAGCCAGCATCCTCCACTAGGTGACCATGTGGGATGTCCCCATTGGCAAATGTCTGGTACAGCTGCGTCAGATGCCAGATATGGGAATCATGGTAGCTTGCAGGGCAGCCTGGACACAAATTCAGTATTATGCCCTGAGCATCACACATGACCTGGCAGTTGATGGAGGGGAAGCCCTTGCGGTTGAAGTAGACCCTACCCCGCTCACCGGCTGGTGCTTTGATCCATATGTGTGCAGTCTATTGCACCCACTACCTCAGGGTATTCCGTTATTTGCTGGAAGAGACACATATTGCTGGCCAATACCTCACGGAAATTGGGGAAATATACATGATCACTGACATGTGCTGACATGGCATCCAGGAACTGATGTAGTACCCTGGATGCTGATGCCTGTGATATCCCCATCGTATCACCAGTTGGTCTCTGGAAGGTACCTGTTGCTAATATACTTAGGCCAACACATACCTTGGTTTCCACTGGGATGGGTTCCTCTCTGTTGGTTCTGTGTGTGAGGCGTTGCCTGCATAGCTCAACAATTTGCTGCAGGAGGTCTCTGTCCACTTTATAGCGCTCCACTATCTCCAGCTCATGTAGCCCCTGGTAGGTTACCCTGGGCCTGTACACTCTTCTCCGTCTCCTCACTGTGGGTTGTCCAGCAGCATTTCCATTGTCACCACCCTCAGCATGTTGCATATGTCGCCTTATAACAGCAATGGCAGCCCCTAACATTTCTTTGTCTCAGTAAAGCTTTTTCAGTTTTCACTTCTATTAGCTTACTGCAGTATCTCTTGTGAGAAACATAATGGACTGTTGTCTGCAGAGTTTTAAGTGCTAGGCTGGGCTGGGCTAGTGTACTGGCTGTGTAATTGTCTGATTCTGATTGTTTTCACCTCCTAGCTCTGCTAGTACTCCCTGGTAGCTTCCTACTATTTGTTGTGCTTCCTTTTTCCTTTCTGTTTCCTCAGGGGGGAGCGCCACACACACAAGCGCAAACACGAGCACAGCAACTAAGATGCATGCACATATGCTTACATGGACTAAAATTTCCTTATTCGGGTTAAAACGCGTGCGCACACCAGCGCAAACGCGCTTACAACTCTTTAAACAGCCTTATACATGCTTACTCCGGCTTAAACGCGCACACTTACGCTTACACGCACGCACTCTGTCTTACTTGGGTTTACAGGTGCGCACACGCATGCATGCAGGCTCTGCAAGATACTTTGGTGTTATCCATGGTATACACCTTCCATTTCTTGGCTTTCCCTAGCCTACCTGTTGACACACCTCTTTCCATGATGTCTAAATGACAGCGGACACATGCCACTCTGCTCCAATGAGCTTGAATTGTTTCATACATACCCCCCTCGTGATGTCACCTATCTTCTACTCTGTTACTCCCCATATCCTACTCCTGCACTCCACTGACTGTGCTCATTTGCTATGTAAACTAGCGATTCACTATCCTAACACTCATTTACATAGGATTGCCTACTAATGCTTGGTTACATGTCTTAGACTGAGCTTCCCCCCTTAGCAACCTCTACTCGGTGGCCATGTTGTCTTCAGCCTGCCATTCCCTTGCATTGTACATTACCACTTCCAATAAAATCCACATTTGTGGGTTTTAATTTGTAGTATTCTGGTTTTTAGAGTGCAGCTCATTTGTGCGGTGCTGCGCTACACTTAAACATCGGAAATCGGCGAAAGCAAAATATTTTTATTTTAATTTTGCATCAGGAAACATTTCCAATGGCCGTGTATTTGGCCATTGGCATGCTTCCTGCACTGGATGCAACCTTTATTTGGAGCTGTCACAGCTCTGTTTTGCTATTTGCAGAATGGTACTCAGTTGTCAACTGAATACATTTCTGCAAATAACACTGCTCTTACTCGGACCGGTTCGGGTTTCCTGAATCGCAAATCTACCTCATTTGCATGCCTTTTGCCTGCAATTGAGGTGATTTGCATGTCCCAGCCCTGTCCGTGTAAGAGCCGTTTTAGGAGCTCTCTTACATGCCCCTACAGGCTGTTCCTGGATCGCTCATCGGACATGATGGCTGCATGGAGTCTTACTCTACTCTTAGACTCCATGCAAGCCATCGTGAATCCAGCCCTATGTTTTTGTCACACTTTGAAAATACATTATGAAAAGTTCACAGTACAATATAGCATTGAAATATGAAGTACTCCAAAGACATAAATTCATTCCATCTAAATTCCAGTGCACCACACAGTTGAATTTGATCCAAAAGCTTTAGCCATTTGAAAATTTACCCTTGTACATATATCAAAATGAAACAGGAGAAATGAAATATAACAGAATGTATAGCTAACTTCACACCTCAGTAAAAAAGCAAAAGGCTGTCACTGTAAGCAAACTATTGTGTAGAAGCAGATCACACCCCCCACACAAACACACACCAAAAAAATGACATTTTTTGAGAATGAGGGAGTTACACATATGATGGTTCTTTAAACTTCTAGGGTTCCAATAAAGTGCATCTACCTTGCAAATTAGCAAGGGGGATGTTAGTCACTCAGTAATGCAATACTGTCCTATTTATATAAAGAAAACATGTGCAGTTGTTATTCTGTTGCAAGTGGAGACAAAGTTTGTTTGTTTTTTAACTTTAAGATGCGTTTCATTAATTCCATTGAATTTCAATACTGCAGGGAAAAAGAACGGGCTTATTCATGGCCTTCATCCCTCCCATATATTTGTATTCTAGATTTTATACATATTGCACTTGTTTACATATGCTGCACTTCTTTTATAAGACCAGTAATTAACATTTGTTCCTATTTTTGAGTCTTTATTCCCTCTTTATTTTAGGGTTTATCCTGATTTCTTCAGCCAAAATGTCCAGAGGTATGCAAACCTTTTTACTGTTGCTCTCACTCACTCTCTCACACACACCACTGTTTCAGAACATGTATGCTAACACAAATCCTAATAATCAATTAAAATATGTTCCTATTTTGAGCCTTTGTCCCCTGTTTATTTTAGGCTTATCCTGGTATCTTGAGCTAAGAATCAGCAGAGTATGCCTTTCAACTGTCCAGATTTTTGCAGAATGTCCAGATTTTTGGCTTGTATGTTTGGTCCCATACTCATAAAATGTGTATTTATCTGGCAAATGAATGGGGATTGACATAATTAAATAATGACAGACATTTGAGTTTCAGACTTCATATCATTCAAATAATACATGCTAATGGAAACCCTGTTGCTCAAGTCATACCTCTCAACATTCCAGATTTCCTCAGAAAGTACAGATTTTTCACCTCATATTTTTGGTCTGTTCCACTTAGAATCTGTGTTTATCTGTCAAACTACAGAGGATTGAAATCACTAAATAATGACATACATGTGAGTTTCAGACTTCATATCCTTGAGAAAAATGCAAGCTACAAGAAAACCTTTTATTCTGGCAGCATTCTATGTTTATAAGAGCAATATTTAAAACCTGTACCTATTTTTGGGTTTTATTCCCCATTATTTAATGCTTTGTCTGGATTTCTTGTGTTATGAAGTTGAGAGGTATGGATTTAGCAACTTTCTAAGTTTATAACAGCAATATTTAAAAGCTGTCCTTATTTTTGGTCCTTTGTCTCCCATTATTTGTGGCTCTCCAGATTTCTTGTCCAGAGAGATTGAGAGGTATAGTCAAGAGGTATGCAGACCTCTTAACTGCTGCTGCTGCCAGCGATCACATCACTCTCTGTCTCTTTCTGTCTCTCTCTCTCTCTCTCTCTCTCTCTCACACACACACACACACACACACACACACACACACACACACACACACCCCACACTGCTTTTATGCACACATTCATTCACACACATGCAGACAGAAACATAAACATACTCATACACATACAAACACAAACACACTCACACAACACACACACACACACACACACACACACACACACACACACACACACACACACACACACACACACACACACACACACACACACACACACACTTCTTTTTCTGGAAAGTTGGTAGCCTAACCTTAAAAGTTTTTATATCTTTCTGTGTGGCTCTGGTACCAGTCCGCGACCTGGTGGTTGGGAACTGATGGGGTCCCGGTATCCAAAGGATCCAGATCTGGTACTGGTCCACAGCCTGGTGGTTGGGGACTGATGAGTTCTGGTATCCAAAGGATCCATTCCTGGTACCGGTTTGCAGCCTGGATCTATATTATATTAGTGAACACTTGAAATTACGAACGCTATATAATCATCCCAAATAGTCCAAAAAGTCAAAAATGTCGAACACACAGATCAGCAATTTTTTTGACAGGGAAAAAAATTGCTGATCCGAAAAAAAAAAAACAACTCAAACACAAAATAAGGTGGGGGGCTTTGCCCCACACACACACCCCCTACTTTAATATATCAACTCCAAGAGCACACCACAGTGGAGGAAATGGCAAAGTCCCGAAAACGGCCCAGTGATTTTTTACCCTAGGAAAAAAATCGCTGTTCCATGCTTTCAGCATTTTGCCATTTCCAGTAAACAGGTTAGATGAAACAGCATTCGCAACTTTAATTTTCACTTAAATAATAGGAACCCCACACCCTGGTGGTTGGGGACCGATGGGGCCCGGTATCCCAAGGATCCATATCTGGTACCGGTCCTTGGCCTAGAGGTTGGGGACTAATGGCGCTTGGTATCAAAAGGATCCATGTCTGGTACTGGTACGAGGCCTGGAGATTGGGGACCTATGGAGCCCAATATCCAAAGGATCCATGTCTGGTACTGGTATGCAGCCTGATGTTTGGGGACCAGTGGTTTATAGCATGCATTTCTCCTGCCTTGACATTTGAAAAATGCTGAAGATCAACAGCAGAACAAAACCTGAAATATTTACTAATACGTTTTTTGGAAAAACTGTAGGCATAGATTTTTTGCAGTAAAATTAATGGATTGAACTTACATCAGGTTACAAATAATTTAGATGGAGTTTTAATGGAAAAAATTGCTCCGATACTGATTTTAGTCATGAAGGAAACACTTTGTCATAATAAGAGTTCCATAACAACTTATCCACTGTTTTATAGCAGCTGTTAACCTGGGAAGCATAACTAATGAAAATGTCACACTGTGGGCAGAACCTCAGGAGAGGGAACTACTAACATGACTGTGTCAAAGGTACATATTCATGGGTGACTTTAATTACCCCGCTATTAACTGGAAATCCTACATGACATCAAAGGTACATGCACTGAGATTCCTGGATTTTGTAAAGACAAGCTCCCTAGACTGGATCTGGTCCTCACTAATATGGGAGTATGCTGCACACCCCCCTACTGTAATGCCTTATATGGTAAGGTCAGACTACAAAATGGCCTCTTTTGAAGTAAAAATAAAACCTGGACCTCCAGCTAAACCGAGAATATTCAGGAACTATTCTAAGGCTAACCTCCTCCTATTAAGTGAGAACCTTGCAAAATTTCAAGCCCCTATAAACCCTGAGAACACTTCTGCCTATGCAGAACTGTTCACAGAAACCCTGTACAAGCATGTTAATAGCTGCATAGAGGCAGCTGAACACACCAGGAAGAAGTACATAACTAACTCAAAAAAACAAGCCACCCTGGTGGAATCACAAAATCAATCAGATGTATAACAGGAGGAAGAAAATCATGGCAAAAATTAGGAGGTTCAGCACCCAGCAGGATAGAAGCACTATAATTAAACTAAACAAACAACTCAGAGGACAAATAAAGTCTACCAAAGCCAAATTTGAGGTACGTTTGGCCTCCCAGGCCAAAGACAACCACAAAGCATTCTTTAGCTACGTCCGTAGTCTCAAAGGCAATACACAATTTTGTACAGAGCTCGTTGTCTTACATGAAGTAAGTGATACCGGGGTAAACCCTCATTGGAGGTGGAGAACCTCTGGGTCGATCTTCTGAAGAGTGAATGTCTGAATATGTCCAAGATGGGGTTCAAGTCTCTCGGAGTTTATTCTGGATGGGGATTGAAATTCTCTCGAATGCATGTTGTCATTAATTGGTGTTATTTCTGAAGTGCACGTCAGGCAGAGTCATGTTTTGAACCTTAGCTGGTATGCCGGCTCTGAGATCTTTTCTGGCCAGGCGGTATGCCTGCACGGCATTCTGGAGTCGGCTCTTCCTCGCAAGGAAGTAAGCCTGTTTGTCTTTTGCTTGAGAACAGGTTGCTGGTTCTTTGCATTTGCTGCAGTTGCTTGTACTTCTGGTTGGGCCTCTCCCAAAGTACTCAATTGGGTCACCATGGGTCCCTGATCCTAGAAGTGACATTGCACGCTGAATTAGATGCTATGATATGGTTGATGTATGGATGACGCCCGCCTGGTTTGATTTATCTATGAACCTTCATGATTAGGTAAATCCCCATGAATGTTTGTACTTAACTTGTGTCCCCAGGTTAAACCTATGTGGTGGGTTGTCAACATGGATTTCCACCCAAAGGGGATCCCCACTTCACTTTTGATTTATAATTATGTGCCATGGCTTATTTTTGGCTTGTTTGTTTGAATGAGGGATTTTTGCACTTTTTGCATTTAGGCTGATGAGTGGTCTATGGCACCGTTGTTGTTTTCATCTAGGTCCTTTTGGATAGCCACAGTCCTTCCTGGTCTCCACTTTGCAGCGACGGTCCTATATGGACAGCCTGTTGTCCTCAGGACTGGGCCTTGTGGGACACAGGTTACCGAAATATTGGAGTACACAGACACCTCCAGCAATTGGTAACCCATGGGGTTGGCTCCTTAAGCCTGTGTTGGCTGGGTTCTAGTCCTTGCACCAGTTTGCATAAGCTCTCTGGATTATTTAGCCAGTTTCTAGTGATCTAGTGACATAGGGGTTTTATAAAGTGGAGATTGTATTGTTATATTTTTCCCGTGGGTATTGGCCTTGTGTTTTGCCACAGGTAGGAAGTCACTGTACCTTCCCCTCATCATCTGCCTTGGTGAAGGAGGTTTAAGAGGTAGGATCAGGTTTAGAGGGAGGATCTGCCTTAATGAAGAAGTCGAACTGGGTAGGAATCCAGTTTGTAGGTCCTTCTTTATGAGCTTTATGATGATAGCTTCCCCAGCCATGCTAGCTGCAGGCCTAGTCAGGCTTAGGGACCATGGTTTTTCAGGATCCACTCACCGTTGAGGCATCCTTTAGTGTTGCTGAGTGCACTGTTGCTTTTTTGCACACCTGTTGTATATATCTTTAGAGATTGGCTGAGTAGTTTTTGGTTTTCATCTGGTCTCTTTTGAGTTGTGCAGGTTTTGGCTTTGGAAGTGTCCCATTACCTCTGTGTTTTTGTTTTGTTTTTTGTAGCCTCTGCTGGGCTAGACATCTGCCAGATTGGTGGGGGGGAGTTTCTGGGATAGATATTTTTTTTTTGGTTGGGGGGGAGTTTGGCGCTCTGAACCTGTTTTGCAGGATGTTGGCAATGTCTGTGGTTTTTGTCATTTTGGACATATTCCACTCATAATGAAAAGAAGCCAGGAATTACCATAGGTTCCTAACACTAAATCCTAAAGCCTTGTGATCCTTCCTGTGTGATCCTTTTTTTTTTTCTCGCCCATGTGGAACAATTTTATTTTTATAGTAATGTTTTCCCTTTTTCAGTAATGCCTTCCATATTGGCCTGCTTTTTTTGCTTAGTAGCTTCCTCCTTCTATTGTATAGTTTGTTTTGTTCCCCACCCCACACTGGGGGTGATTGGGACAGAGTTTTGGGATTGGAGTTTGGTTGGGATTGCATATTTGGGATAGAAATGATCCATGCATTCCTCTTTATGTTCATATCTGATTTTCTCCACTGTGTATTTTCCACGGGTCCGGGGCTTTCAGTTTTTCCACCTCAGTTTTGAGGGAGGGAGAATTTGATTGAGAGAAGTTTTTTCCTGTGGTTTTCTGGGCAGGGGGTGGTTCGGGATGGCAGGGGTGGGTGAGGTTGTTACATGGTCTGATCTGTTTCTTTAAGTGTGCACTTCTGGTCAGGGCATAGAGTCCCTGGGGTGGGTATGATAGAGTCCCCATGTTGTCCCTCTGTCTCGTGTGTTATGTTGTCCTGAGTTGGAGTATAACATTAACCTTTGGGCTAGGGTGTTGGAGCTAGCTAGGCCAATTTGGGCCAGCTATGTTTTGGTAGTTTGAAGTCTATGTTTGGGTAGTTTGGAGACCTGAAGTATTTGGAGAGACCTTCCTTCATATTTCTTGTGTTTCCAGTGTTTTGGGAGGTGGGAGGGTGGGGGTCTTGGGAGTGAAGCTAGCAGGCCATAAACTGGAAAACTGTTTACACATCTGATGCACATGGATAGTCTCTGATGCCGTGCCTTTACCGGTGTGGAGGTGTGTGTATCTTTGATGACCCTCCTTTTGTGGATTCTCCTTTTGTTTGGGGCGAAAAGCGTGGTATTTGGTATGTATAACCTGGGTGGGTGTGCTGGGGTGCTGGGTGCTCCCAGTGACGGGTTTTGTTACTGCACAGATTGATGATGTTCTCCATGCTAAGGAGGAGAGAGCCAAGTGCATGCATCTTGAGGTTTTTCTGGCGTTGAGGTAGCAGTACTCTTACTTTCTTATCCTTGTGATTGTGATATGGAGGGAGGTGGGTCTTTCTTGCCTTGCCTAAAAAAGGCACTAAGGTTGTAGGTTGTAAATGAAGCCACCTATACTGAGCCAAAAGATATAGGTTCCCTATTACACTGTCGCAGACACAGGTTGTCGAATGCATCTTTGTCGAACTGAAAAACGCGAAAAGGCAAAATAGCAAAGCGGTTTTTCAGCAAAATCTTTTCCCTGGGAAAGAATTTGTTTGGCCGCTTTTGCTACTTTGCTTTTCAGCACTGTAGTGTGATCTTGGAGTTTTTAAGTATTTAAGTAGGGGGTGCAGGGGCCAAAGCCCCCACATTATGTAATGTTTTACAGTTCTTTTTTTTTTGTTTTGGAAAAGCGATTTTTTTCCCTTGGAAAAAAATCACTGTTCTGACATTTCAACATTGTAAGCTTTCTCTTACATGGGGTCGATTATGTGTCATTTGCTCTTCTGAGCGTGCGATATCATAATATAGACCCAAGATATAGCAGACCTCCTGGCTGATAAATTCAGCTCCAACTTTATCCTCTTTCCCCCTCAACCTTCCCTCAGGAAATATCATCAAATGTAACTCCCCCTACTATCAATAGGGAACAGGTCCTTAATGCTTTCTCTAAGACCAAGAACACAGCATCAATGGGCCCAGACCATATCCCAGGATGCCTTCTAAATAGCATGAAACATGACCTGTCAGGGCCTCTGGAATTATTATTTAACTGTAGCCTCCAAACATGTTTCATGCCTCATTAACGGAGAAAGGCAACAGTCATCCCTCTGCACAAAGGTGGGCCATCTACAGACCCTGGAAACTACAGACCCATAAGTCTCACTAAATTTATATGTAAAGTCATGGAAAGAGTTATCATGGAGATGATCAACAGAGATATAGTAAACCTTCAGACACTGGACCCAACCCAGTTTGGTTTCATCAAGGGCAGATTATGCCTACTCAACCTAGTGGACTTCTTTGAGAAGGTCATCAAAGCAATGGATAAGGACAAAATCATTCACACTTCCTACCTTGACCTGGCCAAGGCATTTGACACAATACCCCACATGGGCATTGTTGACAAACTCAAGAGGTTATGTACAAACCTGTATCTCACCTGGTGGATAGCCAACTGGCTCACAGACAGGACCCAGGAAGTAAAACTGCTGAGTCTACCTCTGCAAAGAGGCCATTCACAAGTGGAGTCCCCTCAGGGATCAGTCCTTGGACCGCTCCTTTTTGTCATTTACTTTTCAGAAGTTAAGGCCAATGTCAGTGGTCTCTGGCTGACTAAATTTGCATATGATTGCAAATTAGGAGCTGTCATTGAATCTCACACTGACACAAATGTTCTCCAGGAGGGCCTGACACAGACAAACAACTCATGTCAGAGTCATGGACTAAAACTAAATGCCAAGAAATGCATTATAGCATCCTTTGGGAAGTCAACCATCCCTGGTAACTATCACATTGACAACACACCCCTTAGAGTTGATCCAGTAGCCAAGGACTTAGGGACATACATAGATAGTAATCTAGCCTTTGATCATCATGTGTCTACAGTGGTAAGGAAATCATTCTATGTTGCACAACTTATAAACAAAAGTATGGCATCTAAGTCTAAGGAAGTCATTGTCCCACTGTATTCGGCATTCATCAGACCTATCATTGAATACAATGCCCCCTTTGGTATGTATCTAATCTGGCATATCCAACAACTGGAATGTCCACAGAGGTTCCTCACTAAAAGAATTCAGGGCATAAATAATATGTCCAATGCAGAACAACTTAAGGACCTGTCCCTATGTTTTGTCTCCTACATTCTTTTTAGAGGAGATCTATGTCTGGCATACAGGGCATTGTCAGAACCCACTCTGATGGACCTCCTGCATATCCACAAAACAAACAGTACCACAATTAACCATTCTAAAGTCTTAAACATTGCCTGTGATATAAATAGAACCTGCTGGAGAGATAGGTACGTATCCCAGAGACTATCACCTTCTGTGGAACAGGCTACCCATACATGTGAAGCAGAGTTCCTCCCTTACTCAATTCATGTACAACTTGGACAATTGGATGGGAAAACAGAAATTCATCCCTGGTTTGGCACATGTGTCTCAGATGCAAACAGCTAACCTGTAAATGGTTCATCTGCCAGGCTCATGCTTGAACTTATCAAGGATATCAGAACTTCAGAGATTTTGGATGTATGGCTAGGCTTAAAAAGACACATGTGGTCGTTAGCCTATAAACATCTATGAACCAATGAACCTATGAACATCTTGAAGGTGGAGACAAATTCTTCCAGAAAGCATGTGATACAAAATAATGGTGGATGGGCTTTCCTGCCCTATGCTACCAAAGCAGAGAAATGTAAAATTTAAAATCCTTTTAGTGAATTCTTGTAACCACACTTGCCTTGATTGAATTTACAGGGATAAAAGAAAACTCGCAGTTAAGTTTAAATATGGTTGAGGTTGGATTTTTCCTTTAAGCAAAAGTAATGCAAAAGTAATGCACATTTACATTACTAGTTACCAAAAAAAGCAATATACTACTATTACTTTGTTACTATTTTAAAGTAACACATTATGTTACTAGTTACTGGAAACTGTAATATATTACTCCCATCACTGTTTGTGACCACATTCAGTATGCAGCTATTTGGTCTGACTTCTTCTCTACCATGTAGAGCTGTGTATCTACTTTGCATTTCAGGGAGCTACTATAGATTAACATTATCGCTATCTCATTTTGAAATATTTTGTGTTTCTGTATGCCCCTATATGTGTCTTGTTAGAGAAAGGAATGCTGCCCCATCCTCAGTTTTTGCAAATAAATGACACACTCTGCATGTCGTTGAAGACCCATTTAGTTTTGTAGTGCTGTAATATGTTGATAGTAATACTGTTTTGATGTAAAATACTGAATGACTAATAGGATTCTATTATTGAGATAGTGCCATTATTGTTTTCTGTTTAAAGCTAATGACAATGAACTACAAAAGATTTATAAACTAAAAAAGATTTAATTGGCTGCATGTATTTTTTATAATCATTTTGTTTAAACTATGCAATTCTTCCGATTTAAACAAGTCTCTGTAGATTTACATCAGGACCAAATGTTGCAGAAAATACCTATTTATTTTTAATGTGAGGGCATTAGGTTTTGAATCTAGTGTCATATTATCCCTTTAGACTGTTTTTATATTTATGCCATGTTTTCCCTTTATTTTGCCTTTATGCTCTGGATTCTTGGGTTCTGGACTGAGATATGCAGATCACAGAACAAAGCATTCATTTGATCTTCAATTCTATTCATGGTCTCACTAGTTAAACAGATTCTTCCCCCCAGTGTCACATAGCATTTAAACTCCCGTACTTCTTAAGTGGTTAGAGCAAGATTTGTTCTCCCTATATATTCCTTTCATTAACATGGAAGCATTCTGTTACTGCATTAAAAGCTCCTATTTACACAGGGCAGAGCTGCCTCATCAACTAAAAATTTGGTGTTATATATGGTTTGTTTTCAGCCTCCTGTGTACAGCATGACATAAATTGTTATTGTATGTCAGTAGACTTTAATCTTACACTTACATGTATCTAGAGAAAGCCCAGCAACTGAAACCCCTAGTCATAAAGTATTGATTCTGCCATGGTCTCCCCCCAGTTACTTCATAGTAAAAGGAAAAGCATTTCATGAGGACATGCTTAGCTATTTAGGTGACTTGCAGTAAATACATTTTTATTATTATGTACTGTGAAAGTGAGCACAGTATAAGCACCAATTAAAAAAAAAACAAGTTTAAATATGCTGCCTTTGTTTTCTAGTCAATGAATATGTTATAGTTATATCAACGTGGTAGCAATGAAGGGTCCACTGTAATAAGTAAAATTAAGGATGCATCATCAGACATGAAAATGCAAGATAAATAATCACGGGGTGCTTCACTGGCTCATGTGTATTTCACATTTGAAATTATGCTATGTGACTCACTTGTTTGAAACTCTGTACCTATATAATGCCCTTTCAGTGGCATTGTGTCTTGTCCCTGAACAAATGGGAATAGCATGTTATTTTTAAGATAGAAATTTTGATTTTTGTTCCCAAACTGCTGTGGCCTTCAGAGATACATACTTACTGATGACATTTAACAAAAATATCCACTTAGCTGGTTGAAGCCTGATACTTTTTCTACCTCATCACTTTGACAATATTTTCTTGCTGTTTGCACAGTAACATCACAAAATGCATTTCAATGGTTGCTCCCTGTACTGTATCATTAGTCTTTTCAAATACCTCGCAACACAGTTGAATTCCTTTTGTTGCCCCCCTTTATCTTCAGCGTATTGTGTGATAGTGACTGCCCCATTACCCATGAAGAGCAAGACTCCATGAAGAACCAACTCACTGACCACAGCACTGCAAAGCACTGGAGGTGCAGTGTTTATGTCTGTAGTGGCAGCTGTTTGTTTTTATTTCTTCTGGAAGATTTCCACATCTGCTTCATCAGCATTCAGTTTGTCACATGCCACTATATTTTATTCTTAGTGACTTTGCTCAAGAATCATTAAAAAAGCAAAAAAAAAATAATGATTGATGGGTGTGAAAACCCAAAATTGGGGATAATTTTAAATGTTCAAAAAAATAAATAAAAATACACTGTCAGGTGTCGCCGCAGGTAACTAAACAAAAGAATAAGTGAAAAAACACACAGAAATCCTGTGACTCACATTGCAAAACTTATAAATGAAAACTTTCAAATAAAAACAACTGGGGCGGTGGTGCAGCGGTTAGCATTGTTGCCGCACAGCAAGAGGTTCTCCGGTTCAATTCTTGGTTGCGGGTGCCTTCTGTGTGGAGTCTGCATGTCCTCCCTGTGGTCACATGGGTTTCCTCTAGGTGCTCCAGATTCCTCCCACATCCCAAAGACATGCTGTAGGTGGATTGGACACTCTAAATTCACCCTAGGCATGAGTGTGTGCCTTCTGTGGAAAGTTGGGTGCCAGGCTGGCAACGTGACAACATAAAAACTCTACTGCCAATCATGAGTGGACAGGTGATCCGCTGTGGTGACCACTAACCATGAAAAGCCAAAAGAAGAAGGTATCACAAAATGAATGAAACTCTGGGTTTACTGATATAATGGTAAAGCACTTTCACATTAAAACAATGCTTCATCAAACCAAGAATCAACAGCAAACATCTATTAAATATAAAAGAAACCACTCCCAGTCAATTAAACACTTTAAAGTACCAAATAAAGTTCCATAGAACATAAAATTAAAACAAATTATCTCATCTTCATCGTACGCCATATACAAGGGCTCAGAAAAACCTCTTCTCTGGTATATGATGTCACAACCCAATAAAAACAACTATATTCATTATTTTAAAGTCATATCAACAGCAAAAAACAAGTGACACTTAAATTTAATGTATTAACGGTTGCATTTTAAGTACAGGATTTAAAGAAACGACATCATTCAACCCAGGAAATTTATATGATTGTAATTCAAGTATCCAATTCTGTTCCCTGGCTTATGTTTTTAATATTTCCACCTCTAAATCCCAACCAAATAATTTCCAAAACAAAGAATCTAAATATATGCTGTTGTCCAGTATTCTGTGTATGCAAAGCAAGTGTATTATTAACGTTACCATGTCTTATTTCCCCTAAGTGTTCTAAAATCCTATCTTTTAGGCAACAATTAGTTTTTCCAGTACAGCAGGCATGGCAATATTGACAGAACGCATAATAAACAACGTTCACTGTTATGCAATCAGCATAAAATGAACAATCTATGCTGAAATGGATAGTTGGATACTTATATGTATGTGTAAAAAATATTGAGTGGCATGCCTTACAACCTCTGCATGGGAAAGTACCTAAACAAGATGAAGAGATAATATCATCATAGGACATGGCACTCTCATAGCACAGTTGCCTCTTTAAGGATAAACCATTACGAAAACTGAACGTGGGTGCAGCATCTATCATACCTTCAAGGACCAGACAACTCTGAAGAATGTCCCTGTTCCTTTTCAAAATATCTGTCACCACATTGATATCACTAGAATATGTAAGGACACATCTAACAGTCCTTCTGTTGCTAGATTCAACTGCAGATGTCACTTCAGAGGCTACAGCATTTGAATAATATGGTCTAACTATACCCTGTCTTTCCATCCTGACTCTTGAAATACAAGAGTCAATTTCTTTGCTTGTATAACCTTGTTGCAAAAATCTCTTTTCAACTCAGACAATGCCTGTTCCAATGAGGTGTCATCTGTATGTAGCCTCATTACCCTTAAACATTATCCCCTGAGAACATTCCTGGAGATATGTTCAGGATGCATGCTGTTTTTATGTAAAACCAAATTCTTCTTACAAGGTTTCTTATAGACTCTTTTCCCAAGACAACCTAGATCATATTTATGTATGGTAATGTCCAAGAAGTCAATAGACTCCTGGAAGGTCTTACTACTAAAAGTCAAACAATCCATAGACTCTTACATATAACCAGTGAATTCCTTTAGCAAATTAACACTGCCTTGCCACAACAACAAATATCTTTGACAAAATGTCTATAATGAACAATATGTTGCATGAACCTATTCATCACTAAGGATCTTAGTATATTCCCAGTGAGCCAGCACTAGGTTGGCATAGCTATTGGAGAATCCACAAGTTGTACAAACAATCTACGAAAGGTAAAGGAGTTCTAGGCAAAACAAAACTCGACCCTTTGCTTTAAAGCAATGGGTCGAGTTTTGTTTTGCCTAGAACTCCTTTGCCAGGCGTAGGTATTGGCACAACCTGTGCTCATACCATGCCAACCTTTTTGCAAGTAATAATCATTTCCAAAAACAGACGCATTGTTCTCCAAAACTAATTCCAAAAGGGAACAAATTAATACAATTTTACTATTGGACATAACTGCATGTTCCGACAAAAAAGATCTAACAAACGTTATGCCCAGGATGCTAGAAATAACAGAAAATAATGAGGCAATGTCCATGGTAACCAAGACAAGATTGGCTGTATTAGTTAGACTACAAACTTTATGGTGTAGATCCTTAAGAAAATCTTTGGTGTCTCTTAAGACAGAACTAACATTGTCAAGTATAGGTCTCAGCATTTTCTCCAAATAAATTGACATGGGTTCAGTAGCCCAGCCTCTGCTTGATAGAATAGGTCACATAGAAGGATTTTATGGACATTTGTGCATCTTCGGAAGCCCATATAATACGGGAACCATTGGATGTTCAACAGAAAAATATTTGAATAGGTCTTCATTGATCAAACCTGTAATTAATAAGTCAAACAATAAAACAGAAATCCTGTCAATGATAGGTGTTAACTGCAACATGGATACAGGTTGATATGTATTTCTGTCACTAAAAAGCTGAGTCATGGAGTCTAAATATAAATCAATATCCATAACTACTATGCCCCCGCCTTTGTCAGCTGGATGAATTTCAACTGTTCTAAGATGCTTCAAGTCTTGTACTGCCATACTTTCATCAGAACTTAAACTATAAAAGCCAGTCACATGTCTATCTGACAATGCCTTCCTAATCTGTTCATCACATACATTCACATAAGTCTCAATTGTTGGATGCTTGTCAGGGATGAAAGTACTAGGTTTCTTAAACATCGTTGGGGTTTCATTCTCATTACAGTACAAAGCTGAAAGAGTCAGGTTCTGTGAGAACAGTCTCATATCAGTACAAACTTATGACATATTAGATCTCTGTGCAGGGATGAAGGACAAGTCTCTATTAACAACCTTTAACTGTGAAGGTGTAAGACCAACGGAAGATATATTAACCTTAAAGTGATATGAGGCCACAAGGAAATGTGGTGGCAGGTCCTTCTGCACAGGATTCTGTAAACCGGCCAGGTAATAACTTGTACCCAACCTCTAATTCTTTAGAACAAAGGCCCAGCGACCGGGCAGATAACACTATTGAGGTTCTTCCTGCATTGACTACTATTACCAGTATAATGGAATCACATACGGACACTAACAAAGTAAGCACCATGAATGCAGTATCTAAGTTGATCCCCCCTTTTTTCCCTACCAGAATCTCTCCCTATAACTATAGCACCAAGAAAAGGGAGGTCACAGAGTCAAACGAAGAGAAGCTGTGTGCATCACAAGCAGCAATCTATGGAAAGGTTCACTCAGATGGGCACACAGAGCAGGATTTGAATAGTCTTGTGGTTAATATATCTTCCATTGTCAGATAGACATGCGATTGGCTTTTCTAATTTAAGTTCTGATGAAAGTATGGCAGTACAAGACTTAAAGCATATTAGAACAGTTGAAATTCGTCCAGCTGACAAAGGCGGGGGCATAGTAGTCATGGATATTGATTTGTATTTATACTCCATGACACAACTTCTTAGTGACAGAAATGCTTATCAACCTGTATCCAAGTTGCAGCTATTATTGACAGGATTTCTGTTTTACTGTTTGACTTATTAATTACAAGTCTGATCAATGAAGATCTATTCAAATATTTTTCTGTTGAACATCCCATTGTTCCCGTATTATATGGGCTTCTGAAGATACACAAATGTCCACAAAATCCTCCTATGTGACCTATTCGATTGAGCAGATGCTGGGCTACTGAACCCCTGTCAATTTATTTGGAGAAAATGCTGAGACCTATACTTGACAATGTTAGTTCTGTCAAGAGACATCAAAAATTTTCTTAAGGAGCTACACCATAAAGTTTGTAGTCTAACTAATATTGCCAATCTTGTCTTGGTTACCATGGACATTGCCTCATTATTTAATGTTATTCCTAACATCCTGGGCATAGAGTTTGTTAGATCTTTTTTTGTCAGAACATGCAGTTATGTGCAATACTAAAATTGTATTAATTTATTCCCTTTTGGAATTAGTTTTGGAGAACAATGTGTTTATTTTTGGAAAAGACTATTACTTGCAGAAGGTTGACATGGCTATGACACAGCTTGTGCCAATAGCTACACCAGGCAAAGGAGTTCTAGGCAAAACAAAACTCAACCCATTGCTTTAAAGCAAAGGGTAGAGTTTAATTTTGCCTAGAACTCCTTTGCCTTTCGTAGATTGTTTATACAACTTTTGAATTCTCCAGTAGCTGCGCCGACCTAGTGCTGGCTCACTGGGAACATACTAAGATCCTTAGTGACAATAGCTTCATCCAACATATTGTTCATTCTAGACATTTTGTCGATGATATTTTTTTGTTGTGGCAAGACAGTGTTAACTTACTAGAGGAATTCATTGATTATATGTAAGAGTCTATGGATTTTTTTGAGTTTTAGTAGTAAGATCGTCCAGGAGTCTATTGACTTCTTGGACATTACCATACATAAATATGATCTAGCCTGTCTTGGGAAAATAGTCTATAAGAAACCTTGTAAGAAGAATTTGGTTTTACTTAAAAACAGCATGCATCCTAGACATACCCCCAGGAATGTTCTCAGGGGATAATGTTTAAGAGTAATGAGGCTACATACAGATGACAGCTCACTGGAACAGGCATTGTCTGAGCTGAAAAGAGATTTTTTACAACGAGGTTATACAAGCAAAGAAAGAGACTCTTGTATTTCAAGAGTCAGGATGCAAAGACAGGGTATAGCCAGACTGTATTATTCAAATGTTGTAACCTCTGAAGTGACATCTACAGATGAATCTAGTGATAGAAGGACTGTTAGATGTGTCCTTACATATTCTAGTGATACCAATGTGGTGACAGATATTTTGATGTGTGTTTTTTGCTTATACTTTTAAATGTTACTCTAATTCATATTAAAAGTCAATAATACATGTTTTGTATCAACTTTCTTTTTCTGAACAACAATATTTGAAACTCTGTCTGGCATTACTGATTGACTAAAATCCTCTCTGATTTATCAAAATATTAAATATTTTACTTGAGAGAGGGCAAACAATTTTCTGCAAAATCAGAAACAGTTGAGATTTTTGTACCTGCTGATATGCTTATCAGACATGACGTTTGCTTCCCAGCCATGAACTGGCACTAGTACTTCTTCAGGAAATGGTGCCCAGATACCACCCTGAACTTGTGCCCACATTCAGGTTGAACTTGTGCTCCCATTCCACCCTGAACTGGTGCCCACATATCAACCTGACGTGCCCATACCCCACCCTGATATGCATCTCACATTCTAGCCTAAACAAGTCACCACATACATATCTTCAGCTGGTGTCCACATGAACCCACTTTGAATTGTCAACATCTCACCTTGCATTTATTTTGTGTATTACAGAAAGGCATCCAGCAGATTACAGCCCATTGTTACTAGGTGACAACTTTTATGGACATCTATTCAGATAGTTGTGATAAAGCAAAGGAAATTGTTCAAGTACATAAATCCAAAAACGTTCTGGTTTTAAAATATTTGCCTTCCTAATGAGGTGATTCTCATCATTAAACATGAATAGAAAGAAAGAAAAAGAGACAATAACATGTCTGATATGCCGAGAAATTGTAACAACAGAAGTAAACAAGCGGCCAGAAATTAGAGATGTATGCCCTTGTGTCTGCTGCTCTCTCTGAGGCCTGGATGACAGCTTTCATTCACAGCGAATCACTCAAACCCCCCCACACTACACCAGAGACAGATATTCAGACTTTCCTAATTTTAATTAACAGAGATGCACAATAGCTTCCTTCCTTTTATCTGATTACATCAGTTGACACTGTCTAAGCCATCATCTGCAAAGCTAGCAAATGACACGTTGGAAAACTGCATCTCAGAATGTTGCAAGCCTTGTTCTACCCTACATTTTCATTCTGCTACTGCTTCAAAGACAGTTTATTTTGGTCTGGATGGCTGAAAGGTCAAACACCAGATTTATTTATCATATAACAGCTTATCCAATTGTATCCTGCATTGTCAACCTGTACTACTAAGGGGAATTTTCTTTCTTAGGAAAAATAGAGTTTTCTGGAAGCTGTAGTTTTCTTTCTCAATTATTATGACAAAAAATAAGTGTGTACATGCCACTGTGATTCCTCTCGTGGGTATTTAAGATATTTGAACACTTAACTAACTCCGATAATCTGCCAACACTGTGTAATGGCTGATAAGTGCTTACTGCTAACAGCATCTGCATTGTGTGATAACAGGGCAGATGTTATATTCTCATTTCTTTTACCACCTACACAGAGATATACTGCACATTAATAATGACCAGTGATTCTGCTGGCCAGCTGCTCCTCCATACAGACAGACAAAGGCAGCCTTAGCATAATTAGGAATTACAGTTATATACAAAATCATCTCATCAGTGGCAGAGGTACACTTTTAAAAGATATTACTTACTATAGAACATGTCTTCATTCTGCCCCAGACATGAAAGTGGCTGTAACAACAGCAATAGAGTGGCCCACATGAGGTGTTTAGAATAAATCTTAAGCACTGATACTTTATATACATACAAATTTACTGCAAAGCTAAAGGTTACATTAATATTCCTTCCTCAGATTTTACATTTGCAAGAGTTTAAAGTCAGGGCTTTAATTAATTAAGCATAGTTTGGTCAGTGGCCTTTATTCTTGGCCAGCCTCTATCACAAAATCAGAATATCAGATATAAAGAAAAGAACACACCTTTCACAGTGTTTAACAAGCTCCATTTTTAATAGAAAATGTGACTAACTTCATAAAACAAGCATCAGTAACTAGGCTATAAGGATAGATTTTTATGAAGTACAGTTATAACGTTCTACACACATTTCAAAATAAATTACTGTAGATGTGGAATATCATAACCAGTCATGAATAAATCTATTGAAAGCAGTGAACAACACATGATTCGCCTATCTTGAGAGGAGAATATGATGGTTTCCTGATCAGCTGATGAGCTTCATGGAAAACAAGTGCTGAAAAGATGTGGGCTGATGGCAGCCTTTGTCATTGAATAACAATGAAACACAAATTCATGGACAGCAGTGTATAGGAAGTCCTTGTAGTGATGGAGGTGTCCACGTCACCATCAGGGTAGGGGTTAGGTTACGGATACATTAGGAATGTATAGTCTCCAGCTGCTTACATTAATGGAGGATATCAGGGGACAAGACGTGGAGTGGTAGTAATGTAGGATTACTGAGCAAGTCATTGTGCTGTATTGAAACAGGAAGGGGTTGCATGACAGTGATACTGGCTTTCGTCTGCGGACCCATGGGCTAGTGGTATGAGACTGATGAGCCATTCACTGAGCATTTTGGCTGCAGAAATTTTCTGATGATCAGCAAGACAGCAGAGGAAAAAAATCACCCTCAGGCCTGCATGAACGAGTTTCACTACAGAAGGCTCTTAGCCTGATCTTGGATAAAATCTACAAGTAAGTGATGAATGGGTCATGTCAGACTGGAGAAAGCTTGTGGATGGTAAGCAGAGGGGCAAAATTCACACAGATAAAAATACTTTCCATGCAAAAATGTTTTGATTCTAGATAATCCACTATATAAAAAAGTAACCTCAAAATATGGCAGCCAAGATTGTTTTTGAAAGACTAGTGATTGGCACTGATACGTGTGATCAGTAGCATGCAACTTCCTTGCTTTTCCATGAAAGGATGAGTTTCTCTATGATTGTGCAACTTCAGAGCTGGACTATATAAGCAGCAAAGGTATGTGAGGTGTAAAGTACCATATCAGGAAAGTGGGAGAAGCTTGCCACACCCTCCAAAAACTGTTTTTTCCCTGATTTGTTTTACCCCAAATTATGTTTAAATTCCGGAACGTTTCCTTATGTGTGATCAGCATTGCATGAGGTGATCATATGTCAGGGATGCAAAAAATAAACTTAGCTTGAAAAAATTATCCTAACTATACTAAAGAAGAATATTAATTGAAAGTAACCTAAAATTTGACTATGCATTGTCAAGAAGATATCCTCTTAAAGTAATAAGTGGTACATGTACATGTGCTGAGTATTAAATTTATATATAAACAGATCTAATCATTATTTAACTGTTTAGATTGCACAGTCAGATCAGATACACAGGGAGGCCATTTTGTCTGCATGCCTTCCAGTTTAGTATTATATTTAACACAGTATTTTCATACATTTTGTAGTACCAAAAAATAGAAAACAAACTGTGGAAAAACAAGAAAAGGCAAAGGACAAAGGCCACTCCAACAGGTTCCAATTCAGTAGAAAAAAGTTTAATGAGGTTAGCGCTTTTGTACAGGTCAGTGCCTGTACTTCTTCAGACAAAGAGGCATCATTTAAAGAATCACTTATATACCTTCTCCCTCCAAGTAAACCACACCTACCAAAATTCACATGAGTAATTAAAATTAGTAGCTAAAAGTTAAAGATACATTAACACACAAAATAATCCAATGGAAGCAATCAGTTAAAGGCTCAATGAAGAAAGTGGTAGAAGTAAAAAGCTAAACAAGCAAAAGTTCTGTAACACACCTAGGATATAAATATATGTTTCAAAAATTTGAAGACAAAAATAAAATGGTACAAATAGAAAAAAAAAATATATATATATATATATATATATATATATATATATGTGTGTGTGTGTGTGTGTGTGTGTGTGTGTGTGTGTATAAAATATGTATCAACTCATATGAGCAGTAAATGCATATAATGTTAGATACATTTCATATTATTAATATAACATTCCATGAGTTGCAAACCCTGCTTGTTGAATAGTGTCAATAATTCATCATGAAATGGAGAGTCAGGAATAAGACCTGTAGGGTAACACCAGGTCCTTAACTCTTTAGGTACAATGTTTTTATGTATACACTCACGGAAATAAACTACTTCGAGCTGCAGCCAAGTTTCGTTGATTACAAGTGAAACACAATTGTTTCTTTGCCAAGGCACTGTAAGGAACATTGTTCATATAAAATGGCGCTTACAAATATATGAAATAAAAGGAATGAAAAGACATTTTAATAAGTAAAAAATATTTTTCCTTGAAATATGCATCCAGAGCAGCTTAAAGCAATTTCTCTTTGTTCTGCTAAGGGGAAGGTTCTAAAACATAGTATAATGCAAGTGTAGCAACATATTTTAGGGTAGGAAGGTTGTGTTGTACTAGAAATGAGTTCTTGATAGACTTTATTTAGGTAGAATATGGTTGATGTCACCTGAAAATATGCATTTATCAATAAAAGTTCTTGTATGTCCTGTATAAGTGAGCTGTTAGGATAAACTCCATATGCAAAATCATTTTCAAATTGTTTTCTTTTCCTTCCTACAAGTTTGGCAGTGGCACCTACTTTTTCAGAAGAGTTACACAGGTTAAAACAAGATTCACTATAGTCTGTTCCTTGGATTATACTCTCCTAATAATAGTTCAACAAATAAAACTGTAATAATGAATTTGCTTTAATTATTACTTAAGGTAGCCTCATCTTCAGGACTCAAGGTAACTCTTAGCAGTATAACGTTACTAGAGATATTTAATTCCTTGTGGTTTTATTAGGAAATCTTGGTGATTTATTAGATGTGTTGCTGCCATTATCAGCAACCAAGTTCCAAGAAGAAATGGTATCAAAAAGGGGCAAAGTTCCAATACACAACACCAGGAAGCATACAGCTACAGGAATCTGTGGGGGACTAAAGGAAGTAAGTGCTTTTAAATGAAGGAAGAAGACACCACAAGGGAATACCCTCTCATACTACTCTGGGACAGAACACATCCAGGGTAAAACAAGGCTATGCAGTGGTGACCTGTGATATCTTGCTGCAAGATGCTGCATTTAGAAGACAAAAATGTGACAGGCATTCTAGAAGGTGTGAAGGACTGTATGTACATGAACTGTCTACATGAGCGCATTCCAAAAATATATGTCAGCCTGCTGGACAGGGACAGACAGCCCAACTGTGCAGCTGGGAATCTATGCTTGAACAGTGGGCTGTCTGGAAAGAAGAAGGAATGAAATCAGCTGCAGGTTCATCTCATTTTGAGGAGGGAGAATATAGGTACTGTGCTGAGTAAACATTTCCCTCAATAAAATTCCCTAGTGGATATCTGAGATCTGCGGGTGTACTTAGTTTGGGACATGGGTGAAGTTTGTGGTACAACTCACCTTACAGGAAGAAGGCACTGCTTTCATTACAATACTTGGGGCTTTATAGGGTGGAAAGTTCCACGAGAAAAAAATTCTCATTCAGGGAAGTAAATAGTGTGGGAAGAAATAGCCAGGGAATTGTTATGGCTAGGCTTGTATAGGCCCTAGGGCTGATAGCCTAGTACCAACCTATGAACCTATGATAAGTATGCAGCTAAGTTAGCTCTCAAGTTTCACAGCCATGATTTGGATAAAATGGGAAGTGGTGGGGAAGGGATGTTGTCAGCTGGATGAGACCATTGTGCACAGAGAAGATAGTGACAAAAAATGCAAAGCTGTGTGCATTACAATCCCTTTCATTTGAAAATAAGTGGAAATCACAGAAGCTGCACTAAAAATAGCAAAACACTCTAGTCAGAAAGACATAAGGGGTACTTAAACTTGACTTATTAGACTGCAGGTTTCTAAGAGTAACTGTTTTAAAATGCTATGTATCATGCCTAGGTTATAATTTATATTGACTATAACTAAGTCAATATTTAGCGTTGTAAGCCAAAATATCTCTGAGAATAGAGGATAAAGACACACATAGGCATGTCTGTAGTCAGTTTTATGGATGAGAACAGTGACACTGTTGCTTGTATGTGCTTTGAGCTACTGTCAGCATTCAGTTCCTCTGATTTCTACACTGAGGTATTTTTAGATGGAGTGGATGTGGTGTCCCAGAAAGAACATGCAAGTTACCAACACTATTGTTCTGCTAGTATCCAAGGAGTGGGGGAGCATTTTTGCAATGACTTTATCCTTCTACCGCTGCCACATAGTGTACTCTAGTAATGTTATTAAGTTCCATTGAAATAGGAACTGGGGTACACAGCAATGTCCCAGCAAAACACAATGTGGTTTGTTATCTAGTGCAGTCTGATTCTACTTACACAAGTAGCGCATTATTCGGTCATTACAATTCAGTGACCAATAACTCCTCTCTTGCCACAAACTTATGAAATCTGCTGGGCATGTTCCATACTCGTATCATGCTGCTAAGGCCTGGAACTACTTATCTGTATCCATCATGTAAATACCCTCCCTTGAGTCCTTTAAAACCATTCTAAAAGACTTCCTAACCAAAATCCCCAGGATAAGCTATATCCTAAAATATAAACAAACGGTAAAAAGGCTTGGTTGTTCTTGCAGTTATTAGTGAATGGTTTGTCTGTGTGACCTTTTTACCCTTTGGTTTGGATGTTAGTTGGGATATTTGTAGGCACCTTATTCTTTATGAGCATCAGCTGTGTTGAAAGACCCCATGAGCCAAAGTATCCACTTATGCTGTGCTGACGAAGTCACTCATATGGCACTTGCTAGGATCCTTTCTTTACTCTTCCACATGCTACCCATAACACTGGGATAGCAATGTGATCACCAATGCATATAATACATTTTGTGTCAAAACGGTTTACTGCTTTATATTGACACAACTGTCATTGTGAATCACATCACTTCTTCACATTTAAATGATTATGCATCCATTTAGCTAGACACTTTAGTATAAGCACAGAGATTGCTGGAGCCCTACTGTATGTTCCACTCCCTTTGATCTACCACATTAAAACTGACATTAGCTCTAAAGGTGAAGCTAGAATCATATGGTATTTGATCACTGATTTTTCAGGCTCCATACCTTTTGAAATTGATACCAAAGTGGCTTCAGGAATTTCTAAAACACCAAATGATTTCCAGGCATTTTAAAGACTCATCTATTTTCATCTTGCCTTCTACCTGTTAGTAATGCAGTATATCGTAAGTAATTCCATATGTTTATTTATTTTTACAATGTGTACAATAATTTCTGCTTTTTCCTCACACAGTTTGCTATTTTGTATGTTCATGTTTTGTTTCTTTGTTAGGGAGTTTTACTGTACAATCCTTAGTTATAAGCACTTGGTCCAGAAATTGAATGTGAATGCCTCGCATACAAAACGCTAAAAGTGAATACGTGTTTGAAATGATACAGTGCAAATTATTTTATGACTGACATCTCACTCTACGGTTTGCAGACACAGTGGAATATTATGGATTTTTTTTACTCTTCTCTTTTAAATTGTTATCGCTAAAAACACATCCAAGAAAAAAAACATTATATGCTTACCGCTCATCAGATTCTGTAGCTTGTTTACTAGCAGAATGGCTAATGTTTTAATCTATGTAAGATAATATTCTGCTATGCACAGACAGACTGTACTTTCCACATACGTGCATTTCTCCTAGCTTGCATTCTGCATATTATTGAGAGCATTGTTTACATTCACTGCACCCCAAGGCCTCCCAGAAAAAAGGAAAATCTGCCTTCAGAGGGAGTGCCTATATCAATGCTGGTATTAAAGTACAAAATAAATAAATCTCTCGCAATACTAATGCTTTCTACCATAACTTCAGATTACTGTTATCATCTGTATCTGTGATAATGCTTCAGTCAAAATCATAAATGGAAAATATTTAACTATATAACTACATATGTTCAGGGGAACAGATATTCTGTAAGGAATTTGATTACTTGGCCCAGAGCAAGCATGTAATAGGAAGATCATCAGAAGTCATAAAAATCCTCTAACATAAATGCAAGACAAACTTTAATTGTTGTTTTAAGAAGTGCACAGAGGGCAAGGTTTGAAGGTATGAAAAACAAGTGATGAGCTCAGAAAGACGGACTAACATACAGAATCTAAAATGGTTAGAATTATTTGTTGTATAGGGCTGGTTGTGACAAAAATGCTTGGCATGTTCATACAAGCCCCTATGTTGCCATGGAAACTGACTTATAAATTAATGGGCTTCAGCTGCAGTAAGGTCTTCCTCTCAGTTTCAGGCATCCATTTATATATGAAGCCTTATGATTTGTTTCACTTATGGAAGTCCTAGATTATTAACACTTGATATTTATGTTATATTCCATATAACCTATATCTAAATTGATGCCTGAATTTCACAGGAGTCCTACTCACCATGAATACAAAGAATATTAGAAGATTTGCTGAAATTAAACTTATCAGATATGACAGTCTTATATTGTGCTGTTTTTTGTAGCCAAATGCTGTAAAGGATATGATGTGATGATTTATGTGTACTTAATACTCAGCCACATAGATAAGCATAGCTCTAATTCAGATTAGAGTAAATATACAAACAAACCAAATGAAATGGTATAAGGAAAGCATGTATATAATGTGTGATACCATACACACATGTCTATGTATACGTGTGTGTGTGTGTGTGTGTGTGTGTGTGTGTGTGTGTGTGTGTGTGTGTGTGTGTGTGTGTGTGTGTGTGTGTGTGTGTATATATATATATATATATATATATATATATATATATGTGTGTGTGTGTGTGTGTGTGTGTGTGTGTGTGTGTGTGTGCACGCGCTGTATATGTGTGTGTGCGTGTGTGTGTGTGTGTGTGTGTGTGTGTGTGTGTGTGTGTGTGTGTGTGTGTTTGCAAGTGTTTGTAAATATATTTTATATATATGTATGGATCTATGTCAGATGATCGAGTTTACCTGACCACGTCTAAAGTGTACACATACAACTGTATAATGTAAGTTTATGCAACTCCTTGACACATAGTTAACATAAATATCTCACTCTGCACTTCTGCCTACCTATGTATTGCCTCATCCAATTCTAAAACTTTATAAGATGTGCACATCCCATGTTACTATGTTAATTGATGATGCATTACTATGGAACTTTTCTATTTTTAAAGCTTTGTATATCTTTGCAAATTTGCATGCTGTGTATAAACCAATTGTGCTTGTTATGTTATCTGTGGAGCTTTCATCCCCGGGCATCTGCTGAAAATGGACATGTATCCAGTCACACTTTCCTGGTCAACAAATGCAAAATAAATAAATAAATAAATAAATAAATGTTCTAGTACTAAATATTGTTTTTCTTCAGGTAACTCCTTCTTGTCCCAACCTACCATCTACTGTCTTCTATTTGTAACATTCTTTTTTTAATTATATTTTTTCAGGTCCACTTTTCTTTGTCTTCACAGCCAGGATGTTCTTCTCAATTTTTAAAAATTAGGCTTAAATGACCATTGTCCAGTAATGGCTGATCTATTCAATAATAATGCAGTCCCTTTTCAGTGTTTTAGCATTATATGCAATATTCATTTTTTTCTTTCACATCACTAAAAAATTTGACTTGCATGTTAATAACTATCAAAAAGACACATTCAAAACTAGGGCTCCTTTACCGTAACAAGAAATTCCTTACTTCTGAAGCTAAGAATACTCTCTCTCTTACCTACCTTCTACCCAGTCTAATGTACAATTCTCAAATTCTCACAAATCTTAACTCAGCACTCCTGACCAAACTCAAATCTACCTACAACAAGGTAGCTAAACTTGCTGCCCAACAAACCTACAAATTCCATCACTGTCTCTCTCTAAAATACCTAAACTGGCTTGAATTACCCCACCAGCTTCTTCTCTCTCAGCTCCAGATCATCCATTCTATTCTATACCAGCCTTCCTACTGTCCAGCACTATCCCCTCTCATCTCCCATTATTCTCCCTGCAGATCTCTCTGAAGCTCTAACCAAGACCTACTACAAATCTACAAACCCACGTCTAAATTTGGACGCAACATGTACAGCTATCACCCCACTATTGCCTGGAATAGGCTCCCACTAGAAATCAGGAACCTTACACATCCTAAACAATTTAAGACAGCCACCAAAGAGCACTTTAAAAGTCAGTGGTCCTGCCACTGCACTCTCACTCCTTAATACCCCCTACTTCTCATACCTTAATCTACTTTCTGCCCTTAACTCACTCTTCTCACTAGCTCTCTCTAATCTTCCTTGACTACTCTTTCTACTGTCTTCTAAAATCTATTAAGCAAATTGCCTCAGAGAAACATTCTATTGTAATTGTCTAGCCTTCATGCAACTACATCATGATAAAACTAGGTTTTTTTAACCACTTACCCCAAAAACTACACTCATCTTAATGACATATTTCTTTTTATACATCTTGAAATAGTTATGCTATACTCCTGATTATTGACACTGTATAACATTGTATTGCTACTTAATGCCTTGTTATAATACTGTAACATTGCTGTTTAATGCTAATTTATAATGAAAATTGTATAATATGTTGGAGTTTTTCTCCCCAGGTCTCTGCTGAAAAAGGGTTCTTCAGCTCAGTTGGACAATCCCAGTCAACAAATGTAAAATAAATAAATACATAAATATGTGGTAGTTGAATTGACAGTACCCTAAAGCAATGGTCCTAGTGCATTTGATTTAAAGAGCTGCCTTACCACCTAGGGCCAGTTTGCTAACTTATGATTGTTGCTTACTGAAAAAAGGTCCAAAGCTCTATGATCCTATGACACTGAATTTGATAAAGCAGGTATCACAAATTAATTAATCTTCTTTATTTCGCTGGGTTTCAGACTAAAAATGTAAGATTAATATTCCTATGAAATATTGCAGTGTCCCATCTTTTTCTCTTCAGTTTTCTCAAATTTTTTCCATCTTTGCTTTGGCATGATCAAAACTTGTATTGCTGCTGCAGCTTTCTCCAGTAAATGTTGCCTTCATGTTTCTAAGGATATTTTAGCATGACCTTTCTGACTACTGTTCTTTGCATACAGCAACCAAGTCAGTACTACTACAAGTTTCATTCATATATGTTCTATTTCCCACTGTTCCTTAGTCTTATGTATATTTTGCTGAGATAATTTCTAATAGAAATATTACTAATAGTAATAATAATACTAATACTACTACTAATAGTAATTATAATACTAATACTAGTCTTGTCTTTTGGCACTTCTTGGTTAGGGGTCACCACAGCAGAACTCCGGTCCGTTTATGATTGGCAGTAGATTTTTACGGTTCCGAGTTGTCAGCCCAACGCCCAACCTTCAAAGAAGGCATTATAATACTAATACTAATATTATCACTAATACTAATTATACTACTAATGCTAGTTATAATACTAATACTAGTACTAATATTAATTATAATACTACTACTATTACTAATACTAATTATAATACTAACATTATTACTAATACTGGAGTGCTAATATTAGTAATGTCATTATTTTGCTGTGACTGATCTAAAAGCAGTGATGTTATAATGTAATATTGCATGTTAAGGATTTCAGGAACAGTAATGACCATCTTCACTTTAAATAATTACATGGTATTGCCCAAACCTAAATGTTTCTGTTGGTACTAGGTAATAATAGGTAAAGTCTAAAAAATAAAGAGGTAGATAACTAGAAGTATAAAAGTAAAAAAAGAAAAAAAATGATAATGACAAATGAGTAATTCACAACCTGGATTACTGCTCTTATCTTCCATGATAAACATTCAAACCATCAATCACATCAGCTGAGTTTGTATATTTATGCATACTCTTTCAAATTTCCCTGAACAAGGTAAGCTTTCTTGTGGTTTTGCAGAAGTAACACCTTACCTCAGTAGCATCTTGAAAGTTTCTGGATGCAGTAACAAGCCTATAAGTTAACCATTTGAAATGTCGGGACCTGAAAGAGTGAGTTGTGAAATATGGACACTGAATGGCACAAAGATTGAACTATACTAAGTCTGAGATGCCCTTTCTTGGAATATTACTTTTTCTGTGAGGTATGATGATCTCGGAGTTGATATACATAAGACTGGACAGTGGGGAGGTGGAATTGCCCCTCCCCCGATATAGAGGGGTTCAGGCATGCTTGCCACCCCTGCAAAAATAAGTTTTAAGGGGAAGAGAGCTTTTCAAGATTCACTCTACTCTTCTCCTGTATTTTAGGTCTTTTTTTTTTTTTTGGGCTTGTTGGCTCTCAGCATTTTAAGTACCAACATTTCAGTAGGGAGCTGTTAATAACTTAAACACAGTGATGTCTTAACTGTTAATATGCTTTGATTTACAGCTGGGTTATATTTGTACTGGACAAGCCCCACATGAGAAATTTGAATATAACGCATTTATGTTAATCAAAATGTGTTCTTGTAAGAGGCTAAGTATCTACTCAAAAATATTTCTGGTTGATACACTTCTGTAACAGTTTTATATGTGTAACTATAAAAAATGTTAGTTGGTCCCTAAGGTACAATATTCATTGGCATATTATCTGTAAAAATCTCTGCATTTACACTAAAATGGCAAACCTAATTTTATTCTTGTGTATTTTGATTACTAACTGTGATGACAACATGTAGGTCAGTCACCTTGATGCATCATCTGAGGCCACAGATAGTTTTGAGGCCCATATGGCACTGCAATCAGCCAACAGTGCATGTAATCTGTTATGCATATTTTCTAGTGTAATTCCCGCATTCTCCATACACATGTGACTATATGCAAATTGCTTTACAAGTTCAAAACTCAAAGCATATGGTCAGGCTTTGGTATGATTAATATAGCAGGGTATTCAGAACTATACCTTTTGCCTCATAAGAGGTGCTTTCAGATCAGTATCCACTATGATTTCTATCCTTTTTTTAGGGGATCATTTGGTATTTCCTCCCTATACTACAGTAATAAACAGTAACCACATAATTTTTCACTATACCCTTTTAATACTCTTTTATGAAATTTGTCCCATTTATGATCCCATACTGAACAGACATTAATGGCACTTGCTTTGTAAACCATATGAAATGGAGAACTTGGCTGAAGATAGCTATAATAGTCCCAATAAGGCAATTACTTCTTATAGTGCTTATTTTCATATTTCATAAAGGCAGTATTAAGCATGGTTCTATATCTTCATAACTAAAATCAGTTTATCTTCCATAGATCATCTCTTTAGATTTCATTACTTAGCTGTCCAAACATTATTTAGTTCACAAGACATGCCCCCTGGCTACGATAACTGACTTTTTTTATTGTATCATTTTTGTCCTGTGGTTGCAAACCATCAAGTCACTAATGACCATCATCCAGGCAGCCAAGTCATATCTCAGTTGTGATGTGAGCACTGGAATAGCCTGTGCCCCCTCTTATGCATGGTCCCCCACATAAGCAGACAGGGGCTGCCATCACTAGCTTAGGTACCAGATTCACATTATCCCATCCCAACCCACCACTACATGATGAGCTTCTGTCCTCTTGTGGCAAGCTTTCATCAGAGCTATGGTACACTCCAGTCAAGAACCACCACCATCTTGTTCTCCTCCATCCTCCGTTGCCTGCGATGATCGGAGCTATGGTACATGCCAGTCAAGAACCACCATCTTTCTCACCACAACAGGAGAGGCATGCCCACCCCCCACCCCCAGCTATAATGTCAATTGTCCAAACTGCTAGTCAAACTGCAGTCAACTGGACTGTAGTCATGGCTTTAACCTGTATTTCACTGAGTTGCTTTTTGGGAGGGGACAAACCTTCAGGAATGATTTGGAATGGTTCTGTACTGATTTTACAGTGCTGTACAAATGCAATTGTTTAAAGTCTTGTTGTAAAAAAATTCAAACTGGAGTGTTAAATCTATTCAGAGACAACAGTGGGTAGACAAGAAGGTATGAGCTCTGTTTGACTTGATAACTATCTCTGCACTGTACAGGCTTCCATTCCCTCTTTGTAGATCACTTGAGGGAGCATACTTCATTCCTACATTTGGACAAGGGATTTGGGAGAGTATATGTACTGGGAGTGTAGGCAAAAATATTTTATCTAGTAGGATACAGGGAATCCTAGCAATTTCTACTTCTAAGTGCATCCTAGCTGCAAATACAGAAACTAAACTAATAGCAAAACCAATTTACTGCAAAAATAAAAGGACAGCAATAATAGAAAAAATAAGTAAATAAGGAATATTTGAGTGCCTGTTGTGATGCTAATCCTAGAGTATAGTGGTACACTGTATAGCCTTTTCCTATCATAGCACAAGGTTTTTCCAGTTCAGATCTGAACTGGGTGTGTAGGATCTGCACGTCATCTCTATGTTCATATGGGTTTCTTCCCACCCTCCAGAGGTATACAAAAGGTAGACTGACAAATATAAATGGCCCCTAGTTATACATGCAGAGAGTGTGTGTGTGTGTGTGTGTGTGTGTGTGTGTGTGTGTGTGTGTGTGTGTGTGTGTGTGTGTGTGTGTGTGTGTGTGTTTGCAAAATGGAAGAAGGGCCCTACAGTCTACATATGTTCCATACTTGCCTAATAAACTCCCTGCATAGCAGTGGCTGTTAGAGGGTCACTGTTACAGTTGGATGCCACTCGTAAACATGGATGGATGATGCTCTAATTCTAGGTATGACTCTTTTCTACCATACCAGACTTAGTGTCATTGAACAATAATGGAGCACTCTGCAGTGACTTATTGTTATTAACAGTGTTTTTTTGTTTGGTTCTGTTAATGGTCAAGGGCTTTTGTCCTGCACTCTTATCCTACACTGGCTCACATTCAGTATTGTATCTTACACCGAGCTTCAGTATTGTTATATTACACTAGCTCATGGTTAGTTCAGTTATTATACAATGAATAGGTTCATAGGTAGTTACCAAGCTTGCAGTCTAGGAGAACATTGAGTAGGTTTGCCCACATTCCCAGTTACTCCCAAGCACTGTCAAGTTAAGTGACTTGCTCAAGGTCACACAGTAGGTAAATGAGGGCTGAAAGAATCAAACCCTTTCCCACAGGAACTACAGCTCCCAGTCTTAACTCTTGCAATATGACACACTTTTGGTACTGGTATGTCACAATGGCTCATGCTCAGTATTGTTAATACAAAATTATTCATAGTCAGTATCATTCTTATAGTCACATTCAGTATCATTAAAGCACACTGGTTAATGCTGAATGTAGTTATTAAACATTTAATATTGTAAGTATATAATGTGTCATATTCAGATTTTGTTGTATAATCAGTAAATATTACTTTACTCTTAAACACATTCAGTATTATAATTATTTTGCAATTAATTATATCCTGTACTGTTACACACTTGCGCATATTCAACGATCATTACTTTAAACTGACTCTCATTCATTATTGTTATTTTATACTGTTTCGTGTTCAGTATTATTATACAATGCCTTGTGTTCTGTTTTGAGATCATACAGTAACACATTTTTGGTAGAGACATTTTACAATGACTCGTGTTCAGTATTGTTGTTACACAGCAGCTCATGCTTGGCATCGTTACCGTATACTCATGCACTATTATTATTATACTACGGATCATGTTCAATATTATTAGACCTTTTTGAAGCATTAAGTAGTAATTCAGTATTATCATTGCATAACAATTTACATTTAGTATTGTTATTATTAAAATTTTAAGGTTCAAACAGATCAGATTTAAAAATGTAACAACGGGATACCAAACAGACATCAAAACTGCTTTCACCATAATAACCTATTGACCAGCTTCAAAAATATAATAAGAAATACAAATATACAGGCTTAAACAACAGCACTCGTACAGAAATTGCACACAGACACGTACACACACACACACACACATGTATATATATATATATATATATATATATATATATATATATATATATATATATATTGGTATATAAAACACAGAAACTGTCATTTCTAAATTAGTCTGCAGCTACAGAGAGAGCGGGTAAGTGAAAAACAGTCAGAATGATTCTCAGCCAGAAGCCCTGAGAAAGAATCAGCAGACAGTTGGCATAGCTAGATAATTATGAAGCTCTACTTCAAAGCCACCCCAATGGAATATCTTCTAGGTTTGTGTGTTAACATGTTCCAAAGTAATGGGGAAATTCTAAAAAAATACTTTAAATATAGATGTGGATTACAAATTCAAAGAATGAGGTGGAGCATGGAGTCAATGAATAGCTGTTCATTATTCAACAAGAATCTTGAACCAAAGTTATCAGGAAATATGGTTAATACAAAATGGGAAGAGTAAAGGAAATTGGTTGGAGATAACTCTGTATGGTCCCAGCATGGATTATACATATTTTATAATTGTTTGAGGACTTGAACAAAATTAGGGGAAGGGGAGATAGAACTAGTAGCTGGGGATTTCAAATTTACTCTGAAAGCAAAGCTACCAGACTATGGGGCAAAACAGAATTTCATAAGAATATGCAGAAAACACTAGAAGGAGAAATGCTAAAAGAGGACTAGTTAAACTATATGGGATGGAATTTTTTCCAAGGGTGGAGGGAATGTTGGGTCTTGAATAATGTCAGCATGTCTTATTTATCTTTTGATGGAGGTTTAGGTCATTTAACCACTTCTTTGAGAAAACATATGTTCTGCAATTGAAAAGGAGGTAATGGAAGGTCAGGTCTTTCATTCCCCTAATGGATGGATGCAGAGAAGTCCATAATAAGCTGAATATAGGTAAAAAGTTGCAAGTATGTCCAGAAAAATTGAGGGTGTTGTGGCCATTGATCTTTTATGGTCAGATTTTCTAGGGACTCTTAGGTTCAGTAATATATTTTGATAAATGCATATCAAAATGGACATTATATTCAATAATGGGTCTAATAAGAGATGAGCAAAGCTGAATTAAGACTTTTTTGGATATACAGGAGATGCCTTAGGGAACTATTTTAGCAAGATAGAAAGTTTTTTTAAGAGCTACAGAAATATGATGATCAGAAGTTAAGGAACTGTCAACAGGAGTGCATATATCTCCTACGACTCTGGCTGATTGGTGGAGTGTATCACCTGCATGGTATGATGTGAAAATGTTTGTTTACCAAAATGATCTATACATTTCTCACATTCTGTTTAAGGTCACTGTCCTACTACTAATTGCTAACATGGTCTAACTCATGGTAGAGCAATTGTGAGTCAATAGAATAATGAACAATAGCAACAAAGTTACACTTATATGCAAACTTAGATGACCATAGGCCAGGAAAGTTGGCTTTAAATTATGAGAAATGGATGCCAAATAGGAGAGTGTCCAACACTGAGTCCTGGGTTATACCTCTGGCAAGTAACTTTTTTTTTGCCTTCAGAAGTGACACCTTTGACAGATCCAGATATGCTGTATGTACTGCATATCTATTATCCACGGCTTCAATTAATGTTTTTAGTAATTAATGAGGTTACGAAGGTAGGACCTGCCTTTAACATAACCAAATTAATGAAGGTCCATGGTTAGCAGATTTTCAATGTCCATATTAATGTTTTCTGAGATAATACCTTCCGTAGCTTTACATATATAATAAGTAATAGTAATAGGTCTGCAATTTCCATGGCTAGGCCAGTATTGTATAACATGATAGTGGCTGTGTTTTAGCTTCAGGAATGTAACTAGTAGAAAGGATTAGATTAAAGAAATTAAGTAGCACCTCACATAATCCACATTTATTTTTATTTATTTATTTATTTAACATTTGTTAACCAGGATAGTATGACTGGGTCACAAGACCAATTTTCAGTGGAGACCCGGGGAGAAAAGCTCCACAATTTTAGAAAATTACAAGACTTACAAGCAAACTATAACATATGTGTACAGTGAGTACATTGCTACTTTAACTGTGTTAAACCCACAGCTAGGACAGCTGTTTAATCATAGTCTTACCTCTGGATACATACCCAGGGAGTGGCGCACTGCAACTGTGGTCCCACTTCACAAAGGCGGTGCCTCCACCGACCCTGGAAATTACCGGCCCATTAGCTTGACAAGCCTTATCTGCAAAGCCATGGAGAGGATCATAATGGACCTCATAAATAAAGACATAGGGAATTTGCAGACTTTGGATCCATCCCAGTTTGGCTTTGTCAAAGGCAGATCATGCCTTCTAAACTTGGTTGACTTTTTCAAAACAGTCACCAAAGCCATTGATGAGGGAAAGGCAGTCCATACAGCCTACCTCGATCTGGTGAAGGCCTTCGATACAATACCCCACTCGGGTATCATTGAAAAACTCATCAGCTTAAATGTTAACCCATACATCACAAGATGGGTTGCAAACTGGCTGAGTGACAGAACCCACAGGGTCAGAGTTGCTGGCGCCATGTCAGACTCAAAGCCTGTCACAAGTGGTGTACCACAGGGCTCAGTCCTGGGCCCACTCTTGTTTGGCATCTACTTTTCTGAAGTACAAGCAAACACAGGAGGGTTATGGCTGACAAAGTTTGCAGATGACTGCAAACTGGGCCATAGTAGAAAACACATCTGACAGATATCCTTAAGAAGGGTCTCACAGAAACAGATAACTGGTGCCAGAGCCATGGCCTAAAGTTAAATGCCAAAAAATGCATAGTCATACCCTTCGGGAAAAACAAGGTTACCCCTAGCTACCAAATAGGTGGCAATCCACTGAGCACAGAAGAAGTTATCAGGGACCTGGGGACCCAGGTTGATAGTAGTCTGTCATTCGACACCCATGTAGCTAAAGTAGTTAGGAAGACCTTCTACATTGCCCACCTTATCATGAAGGGATTCTCATCTAGCTCAAGGGAGGTCATAGTCTCCCTATACTCATCACTCATCAGACCAATGATTGAGTACAATGCCCCATTCGGAATGTATCTGACCCGACACTTGCAGCAGCTGGAGAGGCCACAAAAGTTCCTCACCAAAAGGATTAAGGGTCTCAAACATCTGTCCTATGCTGCCCGACTGAAAGAACTCCAGCTCTATTCAGTCGCCACCGCTTGCCCAGAGGTGACCTTTGCCTAACATACAAGGCCATGTCAAACCCAGATTTGATGAATATGCTTCACCTCAAAAAATCTAGATCCGTCAGAGCCACAAGGGCGGAGACTTAAACCTCGACACGGCTATTAATAGGACGTGCTGGAGGGATAGATTCATCACCCAAAGACTCCCTATGCTGTGGAATAAAATCCCGGTATATGTGAGGCAGAGCACCTCGCTGGCCTTGTTCAAGAGAAATCTTGACCAATGGATGGGAGATCGCAGATATACCCCAGGGATTACCTCAGTGTCACTGCTCGACAGAGGCACAGCAAAATAATGGGTATAGTTCCCCATACTAAAGGGGTGGCGTAAGCCACAAAACTATGGGCTAGGCTTGTAAATGCCCTCGGGCAGATAGCCTAGTATGAACCTATGAACCTATGAACCTATAACACTTTACACAAAGACTTATAAGCAAAATTAGTAGACATTAAGTATACAATGAGGTAACTTTGGAACCACTGGAGTGTGGAGGAGGAACAACCTAAGTCAAATAGTCTGTTAAGTAGTAAAATATTTGAAACAGTATCAAATGCTTTAGAGATCTAGGAATATTGCTGCTACTAGGTGACCTTTGTCTCTGGCTTTGTTAATGGTGTTCGTAAAGGATAGTAGTGCTGTGGATGTGTTGTGATTTGGCCTGAAGCCATGTTGAGTTTGATACAGTAGGTTGTTTTGGAGTAGATATTTCATGATTTGTTGGTGAATATGCCTTTCCATGATTTTCGATAGGGAGGATAGTATTGATATTGAGCAAAATGAGAGATTTCCGTGGATTGCCTTCCTTTGTGAATAGGTGCTATGTGAGATAGTTTCCATATTGTAGGGACTGCGGTGTCAGAGACCTATTTATTAGTTTGCTGAGTGGATATGCAATTGAGTCAGCAGTGAGTTTTAGGTATTGGGGTGGGAGATTGTCTGCTGATGTGGAGCAGGGTTTGAGCTTGAGTAGCAGTTTTTTATTTCATAGGTGGGTATAGGATGGAAAGTGAAAGTATTGTTGGAGCTATTTTGTTGGTTAGTGGTATAGTCGGGTCTATATCACTTCGATGAAATGGCAGAAGTTCGAACACCATATGTTCGAACTTCTAACCTCGAAGTGCAAAACCATCGAAGACTTAGAACAGAGATTTTTTTGCCCATGGAAAAAAATCGCTGTTCCAAGAAACACACACACAACACAAGCACACCAAAAAAACAGCAGTCCTCACACATACACTTAAAATCCTACATCTAACCCTACACTACACTGTACATACACTACTATCTATCCGCTTACCTTAACCCAAACCCTAACCTTGAGGTCTGTCACTATCGCACATTCACCTGACCTGCTCCCTAACCCTAACTCACCTATCCCGCCCTAACCCTAAAGTCTGTCACTATCGCACACCCACCTCACCCGTTCCCTAACCCTAACTCACCTAACCCGTGCCCTAACCCTAACATCTGCACAATCTTACCTGAACCCGGCCCGTAACTTTCCACCACAGTGCTTAAAATCACGAAGCCACAGAAATGGTCCACCGAATTCTTTCCTTGGGAAAGAATTTGGTGTTCTGCGGCTTTGCAATAATCAGTTTTTTAACTTCACAGTTCGAACATATGGTGTTCAAACTGGTGAAGTTTTGACAAACTGATAGGAACCCGTATGGTCATGGGATTGATCTTTTGTGGAGGGTGTTAAGGAATTGTTGTTGGTGTGCAGGTTTAATTTGTGATTACCTGAGTTTGTAGAGGTGAGTAGCTCTACTATGAATTTTATGAAATGTTTGTTAAATTCTTCAGCAATTTGTGCTGGGGGACACTAGGTGAGGGGGAGTGGTCTTTATTTGAGCCTAGGTTGAGAAGGGTAGTTATACAGTGCCAAACCTTTTGGGGCCTGTATTTCTGTTGAAGCTGTTGATTGCAGTAGTATGCTTGTTTACATTTGTTGACTATTTTGGTTACTCTATTGCATAATGTTTTATAAGTTGAGATTTTGTTGGGTTCTGTTTTGTTTCCAATTGTTCCATGCTATATATGTCTCTTTGCTTCATGAGGTCAATGCAGTTGGCTGTTAACCATGGGAGTTTTGTTTTCTTTACTTTGTTTATACAGGGGCCAGACTATCAATTATTTTAAGAAAGTAGTATTGAAGTATTGAACAGCATCATTTAGTGGTAGTAATTTTAGGGGTGACCAGTTTATTCCATTTAGTAAGTTGTTGAGTGTTTCTTGATTGAGTCTAATGGCATTTTTAACTGTTTTTATGGTATGTTCTTTTGGCAGGTGGGTGGTTGCTCTGATAGCAAATGCTGGAAGATGGTCGCTTAGTGAATTTGTTGTGTAGCTGAGGAGGAGAAATTGGTTGAGTGGGATACAAGGATCCAATCAAAGGTAGTGTGGTTAGTGAAGTGTTTGTTGTACCTTGTAGGTTCAGTGATTAGTTGTTTAAACCTGTAGAGGTTTATATTTGTGTTTGGAGTAATGGTTTGCTAGTTAATATTCATATCTCCTAAGATTACGGTTTCTAGGTTGATGCTTTCAGTTGTCCATGGCAGCATCTCTTCTAGGATTGGTACATTGCTTCCTGAAGGAATATGGAATGCTATGAGACAAATTCTTTTTAGAGTTGTTAAGATTTAGGGTATTTATTAGTACTTCGGCATTAAGGAATTTGGGTGGTTTGTGTGGGTAAGGAGTTACATTGAGTCTGGATAGATACAGGAATGCTATCCCCCCACCCTTATTTTTTAGTCTGTGTAGTCTAAAGATGGTGTAGTTAGGGGGTATAATTTCAGTATCTTTTATTCCAGAGTGTAGCCAGGTTTCTGGTAGGGCTAAGATGTCTGGGTTGTATTGTTCTATCCAAGCATGCAGGGAAGTTATTTTATTGCATAAGTTTCTTAGGTTTAGAGTAAATAGGTTTAGGGATTTGGAGTTAGGTTGTACATTTGGCCTAGGGTTTGGATGTATATCACAACTTTGTATTAATTTCAGTATTAGATATGTTTTCAGTGGGTTGCATTTAATTTTATGGTGTGGGTTTAGTGTAGGGAGAAGGGGTTTGATGGTATTGTGAGTATTTATTTTGTTGTTGTGGTTGTAGGGGAAAGGATAGTAAAATAGTTGCGGGCAGATATTTGACTAATGCTTTAGTTGTTGGGATATGTTAGTGGAAGATGTTGTAGTGTTGTAGGAGGGTACGGCTACACATAAAGTACTGATATTAAGGCGACCTTATATGCTTTCAGAACTCATAGATCAAATGCTCTTAGCTTTTGAGAGGACAGAAAAGACTATTTATGCAGTAGTTATAGGAAGTAGCTTATACTTTAGAGTCTATTATACGGGTATAACTGTGGTAGGAGTATAATTTGCATTGATTTTATAAGCTACGATGCTAACAAATTAATTTAGATCAGAGTGGGCAGTATTATTGTGATTTGAACATTGTTGGTTGTTAGTTTTTAATGTCCTATCTTATGTAGAGAAATATTCATGGTTAGCTGTTTTTTTTCAGTGATTAATTCAAGTTCATATTCAGCATTTTGTTAATTTGCCTTTGCATGCTCTTAAAAATGGTAGAATGTGTCCTCATAGAAGCATTAAGCAATTTCTTTCTATTGTTATATGCTTTATTTATATGGGTATTCCACCACAGAGATTTGTTTTTAAATGTCCCATTATGTTTAGTGTGTTACCATTGCAATTATTTTATGTAGGTGTTCAAGTCAGAGGCATAGGGAGCAGATTTAGAAAAGGATCTGTTGGAGAAAGATTACTTTGGAATTGATTTAGGTGATCAAATAATTGAAGAAATTTTTCCTTTTGAGAAGTCCCTAAACACAGGAGGATTTAGACGAGATATACCACCTATTTCAAAGGAAAAGGTCACTTATTTATGGTGAGATTTTACAAGGCAAAACCAAGGTCAGTCCACTTTACTGGAAAGAAAAAAATAACATTTAACAGTTTGCTGTTGGCTATGCTTTTCATCTGCTCTGTAATTGCCACCAGGTAAGTCATGTCTGGTCTGCAGCTGACAGAGTGTGTAAGTGTGAGAAGGATTCCTACAGCAAAGAAATTACTAAGTTTTCCAAAGCAACTGATTTAGATGAAACAAATCAGAGAATGCGAGTCAAAGAAAATTACTGAAATGTGTAGACATTTTCTCAAAAGAATCGCAAATAAATCAGAAATTTAAAGTTCTCACATTTTAAGCAAATGGAAAGAACAAAATAAAGGAAAACCATGGTGACTAAAGCCTTTGCTACCATCACAGTGACTTTATTTAGACAGAGCCTACCTGCTGAACATTCTAACATGGCATTTTTAAATGTTTTCTTTTTTTTTTTAATAGTACAATTTAAGTTATTTGTATAATTATTTAAATATATTTTTAAATGATTTGTTTAAAAGACTCGGTAACACAGTGCATGAGGTTTTTAGTGGAACACTGACTTTGAGTCTTAAATTGTATTTAATTAGCCATGATAATTGATAATTGATAGGTTTATATATATGAAATGGAATTATGGGATACAATTGCATCTGATGAAGTCTTGGTGTTGAGACACAATGAAAACGTGGTGATTTTAGTTAAATGTTCATGCGCTTTTCACATTAAAAGAGTTTTTATTTAATACCTGGCCGTGGATTATGACTTTTTCCTTCCTGGGTGCTATTTTGGATTTTGGTTATGTTTATACTCTTAAAGGAGTTTTGCACATATGTTTAATTTTATTTAATTGCTAATAATGTACATGAATTGGACTTCAAAGCCATGTGGATTAGGTCACAAGGGAAAACATCCCAGCTACATCTGTCTACACACTCACACATAGACATATATGTATATATCACTATAAAAAAAAAAAAATATATATATATATATATATACATATATATATATATATATATATAGTGTACATGCATATGATCGACTGGTGGATGGTCAAGCGGGCATGGCCAAAAGGAGTGCAGAAACATCTCAAAAATGCAATTGTAATTGTTGCGAATCACAAAATCCCATCCCCTTTTTGACCCATGTTAGCACTCATTTTAGGGTGTCGGTGGTTGGAAATGTCGAATTTGGTGTCTTTACTACATTCTGACTGTTCGGCATTATGGGATTCGCAGAAGAAAGTCAGTAAAATGTATGGTCAAGCAATGTGAGCTCAACCATATGAATGTAAGCCATATATATATATATATATATATATATATATATATATATATATATATGAGTAAGCATATGGCTATACCTGTCAGTGTGCATATATGTATGTAAATCTATGTATAGGTTTACACTGCATAATCAAGCAGTTTTTATTTGATGCAAGACTACATTTCTTTGGGTCTATATTATATGAAAGAAAGTTCATATAAGCGAACGCTCAATGAGTGAAAATTCCAGACATCAAAAACAATATTGTGGGGGGCTGTGCCCCCCACACACCCCACTAAATATATATTCCAACTCCAAGATCGCACTACAGTGAGGAAAGTGCAAAAACTCCAGTCTTCACTGTACTGCGATCCAACAACATGCACCTCGATGTCCGGGAGTTTCACTCATTAGAGCGTTCGCTTATATGAACTTTCATTCATGTAATATAGACCCCATTTCTTCATGTCTTATTTTCTATTTATAGTTATATCCTATATACTGTGCCCTATTTATAGTTTATAGTGTGAGATATAGTACTTACTCTCTTTCTCCTACTACAGGACCCATGGTAACACCTGATCTTCATTACATGGATTACCCCTGCAGTAGCGTAAGCCAGTTGGGTCTTCCCCCCTACACCGGCCAGGTTGCCAGAGCTTTGGGTGCATGCCAGGCACTCCAGCTTCCAGGAGTACACAATGTTCTCCATATTAAAGGAAGTTGGGGTACCAAGACACATCAGAACTCTTTTGCTAACAAAGTAATACTTCTTCGTCAGACCAAATACTCTGTCTGCTAGCTAGTGGTCCTTCAGGTGATGGGCAGATAAGTCCCCTTTGGAGAACACTGTCTTATTTTAATTACATTTTATGAGAAAACTTGTTTTTTTTCTTCTTCTGTCAGAAATTACTTGTGTGGAAAAGCAAGAAGATTGGGACTGACATTTTAATTTGAAGATAACTGTCATGTTGGTGCTTGTGTAAACTTTTTATGACGAGGACTTTTTTTCTGAAACTTTGCATGTTTAGGACAAGATATTGTGCTTGTGGGTGACTTTCAGTGGTTTACTTACCTCAGAACTACCTATTATCTCCCAATCATCTTACCAAGTTGTCATGTTCAGCTACTTGCCTTCCAGACCTCTGTCCCAGATTACTGATGGTGCAGCAGTCAGTTTTCATGAATGTACCTTCTCCAGTGCACAAAAAGAAAAAGCAGAGTAAAGAGTCTTTAACGGAAAGACTAGCTCCTAGTTTGCCTCAGCCACTGATAGGTCACTCTGCTGTGGCAGCTTTTTATTCCTGCAACTATACATCCTGTTCCCTGGTCATCTTGATGTAGCCTTCAAGTCACCAATAATAAATGACAGCCACATCCCCTATGGCTGTAAGGATACCCTTAATGAGCAAGGGAGAGCCACTATTGTCATTGTCTTGGGAAAGGGCATGTAAAGTGCATGTGAATGGCCTTCACTTAGCCAGGATGGGGTAGCATTTGCTGGGTCCAGTGTGTTTAAGGATCAGGCTTTGTTTCATGGAAAATCTGCTTCGTGAGATAAACTTCCATTCTCCTGTTTACATTTCCATGGACAAGGCAGATTTTCTGGGATTTGCCAAAGAGCTGATTACTGCATTTTCCTTGCATTCAGAATCTTCTGGTAAGAAAAGGAGAAGTTCCTTCTTGCTCATTGCAGGGGGAGGGGTGTAGTTCAGGAGTTTCTTCTCAGTCTGAGCTTTCTGATTCTGAGAAAAGGTATTGCTGCAGATTTATCTTGATGAAGACATTTCTTTCACTGATGTTTTATCTAACACGAATGAGTTTTTTCAGAATGCAGTTCCTGTGGCATGGAAAATACATTGTGATTTCTTACAACTGGAGATGCCTAAAGAAGCATCCATTCCTCCTGTGTTCACTGCTTTAAATGTTTTTTTCACTGCATCCAGCCTTCCTAACAGTCAGCCTCCTTCTTCAAAGAGGGCTGACAGGTTATACAAGGTGCCCCAGGTACACAAACACTCGGGTTCTAATTCTAAAGCAGACCCAGCTGTCATTTCTCTTTCTAAATCTGCTGCAGCTGAGCAGGTTACTCCTGCTAACCCCATTCCCTCTGACAAAGTGTAAAAGCAATGGATAAGTTGGTAAAGAAAATGTATTGCTTTAGTACTTTAAATTTCTGAATTTTGAACTGCCATGCTCATATGCTTCTATCCTATATAGTATTTCCTATTTATACTTCATAGTATGAGATATAGCTCCCAATATATATATATGTATAACTCACGTTTTTGCTTAAGTCTTTAGTTAAAATGCAGGAGGTAGTGGTTATCCTTCCTATGATAGAAAGAATACTTTAAATGTTTCTGTGATAGCTATTTCTCAAGGGACTAAGCATATTTTTAAAATGTGCTTCTGATGCTTCTGATTCTTACTTCACAACTGCTGCCTCTGATTCAGTTTTAAGAAGAATAAAGTAAGAAAATAGAGAACCAACAGAATAAAGTCCAAGACTGCTACAACACAATTGAATGTATAAAAGTAATTAGTCTTTGAACACACCATGCACAAGAATAATTTAATATCCAACAGTACAAGGCTAATTCATTTTCATTCTTGCTTCATCAGGCTTGTAACCTGTGGAGCTTTCAAATAATATTTATAATGACACTAATTCAACAATTTGATATCATCATTTAACTTCAAATTGATTAAATATAACACATTTCAATAACAATTCCATATAAAATCATCATGAATAAAATATCTCCATATTCTGTGCAAATTCTTTCATCTAATATACAAAAAAACTTAGGAATAATTATGGTATTTATGGCATCAAAGACATTTGCATCAGTTTTAAGAAGATTACGTGACTCATGTTTGGCCCTTATGGAGCTGAGGTACTTAAATGTGATGAAAGGAACCTGATTTAAGGAATGACTTAGATTTTTCAACCCTCCTTTTTCCAAACCAAATATGCATTTTCCTTCCTCCTCAATGTGGTTTACCAATAAACACTTTAAACAGCAAGAAGCTGGTAATCATTTTTTTAAACAATGGAAAGAGAGGCTCAAAAAATAAATAAAAGAGAAAGAGAGAAGAAAAGCCTCCAGAAATCAAGAAGCATCCTCATAGTCAGTATGACTATCCACTTGTTCAGATCCCCCTCCCTCCCATCCTTTATGGCAACTTTTATTTATGCCCTTGAGACTTCATTTTACTTTTTGACATAAGATAATCTCAGATGATTGGGTTCTGATTGTAAACCAAACGTGATACTCATTGCAATGGAAATCCCTTCCTCTTTAAAGGAGATTTCCACCTGCCCAAGGAACCTAATTTCTCTCTTTTCTCCCATTCTTCAAAGCATTCTCTCTCAAGGAGTCATTGAACTGATACCTATCAATATCTAAGGCAAAAGTTATTATTCAAAGATATTTCTAGTTCCCAAGCCAGAAGCATCCTGTAGGCCAATGCTGGATCTTTCTTTTCTAAACGTTTTTCCTCAAAACCCCAAAGTTAAAGATGTTATCTCTTCAATAATTTGTAACTCTGATTCCTCATCTAGCTTTCATGGGAAAGATGGACTTAAACATTCAGATTCCTATTGCCAGGCATTTCACACTACTGTCTCTTTGCTGTTGCCAGAATGTGGTTGTTTTCACCTATAGTCACTTTTTGTTTTTTCTAGGCATTTATGCTTATATGGCCTTAGATCCCACCTTTCATACAATGCTCAGTAGTTTTTGAAAGGGGTCTAACATACTTAGCCAGCTAGGAAACAGGTGGCTCCTCCTTGGGACCACAGTTTTGTGCTTTGATGCATACTCTGTCTCCATTTGAACCAGCTCATAAGACTTATTTGAGGTTCTTGACACAGAAGACTGTTTCATTTATTGCTCTACATCTGCTAGGTGAGTTACATCACTTATGGGGAGCCAAAACTACCTCATTTTCTCAATGACAACAAAGTTTGAAGTCTCTGAAAAAAATCCTCCCTTTACATCTAAAGTCAACTCAGAGTTTACTTTAAGATAGATTATTAATCTCCCAGTCTTCATTCCTGAACCATATAACAAGGGAGAAAGGATTGTTCCCTTAGTTCAGATACTACCTAGATGAAAGTCAACCTTTCAGGAAATCTGACCAGATATTTAAAGGGAAGAGGAAAGGACAACCACTGATACTTTTGACTATTTCTAGATGGTTGTCTCATGCCATCACATTTTTGTGATGCTTAGAGCTAAACTTACTTGTTACTGCAATAGTATAGATTTTTTTTTTAAAGTTAAATAACTTGATCTATTATTTAAACAGAATGTGTTCCTACAGGAATGCACTGCAATATATGAATGTAAATTATGCATTGTGCAGGAGATTTAAACAGATGGCCTGCATTTATATCTGGAAATTCTTTTAATGGTACTCCATCCCTGAAAGCCCCAGAAGTCAGACAATTTGCTATATTTTAAGTTGTGTGGAGCCACTTAATTACTGAATAAATAAATAAATAAATCAATAAATATGTAAATATATAAATAAATAAATAGGTTACCAAAAGAGGCATGAAGGTTGTTTCCTAGTGGCAGTTTTAATTTTGGGAGGTTTATGCAGTAGAGCAGATGGCAACAATGTTTAACTCCTTTAGTTCATTGTGTTGCATCACCACATTTTTAACACAGTTTTCATTTATTTAATATCAGCTTTTCCAGTCTGCAGCGTCTTTATCATTACTTAGTACTTTATTTTGAATTTAGGATAAAAAATTCTAGAGAATGTTGTTGGATAACGAGGGAATGTGCAGTGTGATAATTGCTTTGGAATTATTGTTTTTAATAACCACATATACACCAGCCCTTATATCACATCATCCTTGATCTGATCTTGGACACATGTCATTAGAATATGTTGAGGTAGATGTTTTCATAGTCTATATTATATATATATATATATATATATATATATATATATATATATATATACATATATATATATATATACATATATATATATATATTCGTAATTAGAGAAGTAACCTTTCAATGCAATTACGTATATATATATATATATATATATATATATATATATATATATATATATATATATTTGCAAAGACATGTATCTAGAGCATTTCTACCCGGGCCTCTGCTGAAAACTGGCTTCGTTCCAAGTCACATTTTCCCAGTTAGTATGTGTGTATATATGGATCCATATCAGATCCACGACAGGACACTTAATCAACGACCAGATCACCGAGACCACATCACCTACACAACACATGACCGACAAAGGTAAGTATAACTACTGTGGAATGGAATGTATTCCAGTTTCCGCAATAATATAATAAAACAAAAAAAAACATGTATATAGCAGGGGGGCAAGCCCCCCTACACCCCCACACCTCCCTACTTAAATACACCAACTCTGAGATCGCACCACATTGTGGAAACAGCAATACATCCCGTTCCAAACTTGTTATACTTACCATTGTCAGAGATCTGCTCTGTCGGCAATGTGGTCTCTGTGATCTGGTATTTGGGTAAGTGTTCTTTTGTGGAACTGATAGGTTCCCATATAGATATATATATATATATATATATATATATATATATATATATATATATATATATATATATATATATATATATATATATATATATATATATATATATATATATATATACAAACGTTACATCAAAATGTATTTCCTTAATTGCCATGAGTAATCACCAAAGTGTGGCTTTTTGGAGATTAGCAGTGAAAAAGAATGTCAGAGCTCTTAATACTGGTAAAGTTTGAAGTAGGAAAGCTGTCCTTTTTCCCACTTTTGTACTATGTTAGTGACAGTATTTTTAAATAGAGGTAGAGAGGTGAGGGCAGCGTGCCACTCTGCAAAAATCCTGTCTTTACTATTTTTATTACTTTTTTAGATTCTGTAGATTTGCTAGAACGTATATATATATATAGCTTTAGATGGGCATTATTGAATAATACAGAGAAAATTCCTTTCATAATATTTATTTTTATTGTACTTATTTTATGTGTCAGTTGGTTCATTACTAATAACTGCTGTAAATATTGAATTTTACTACCATACACTTTGCCCTATGGGCCCAGACCATGCCTGCAAAACATGCGTCTAAGCTTTGTGTGGTGGTTGGTGAGACTGTGGAATGGGACCTTAACAGAGAAAGTGACACTATGCAGGTAGGCAAGTCCCAATAAGGAACAAGTTCATTTTAGGAAAAATACTGATCACGACCAGAGAAGCGGGCAGATTCCAGATGCAAGGCATCTGTGTTAACGGAGAATATGCAGAGGAATTTACAATCCCTGGGAAGCTTTGAGTGTGAGGGAAGCTGACCCTGAAATATAAAAGAGGAATGGGAATGCTGCCCTTTTCCAAGTTGTTGTTGATGGCTTACCCTCCCTGTTAGATGAACAGGAGTCCTAGAAAACAGAACTGTGTGAGTATTGCTCATTTACTAGTCAGTTATGACAGAGAATCTCAAGTGAGTATTCTCAGGGTAATATACTTGTGGAACTGACTGAGAAAATGCTTATGGAAACCTCAACAATGTATATTGTCTGCTTATTTGCTGATTTCTCTTATACTTGGAATTTAAACTTGCATTCTGAAACTATGAAACTGGTTACGAAAGACTGGTTTATTTCAAAAAGCACTAGAATGATAGTGTGTGTGTGTGTGTGTGTGTGTGTGTGTGTGTGTGTGTGTGTGTGTGTGTGTGTGTGTGTGTGTGTGTGTGTGTGTGTGTGTGTGTGTGTGTGTGCGTGTGTGTGTGTGTCTTTGTGTGTATATGTGTATTGTAAAATAGCATGGTGGTTTTACTAATACAAATACTGAGAGCGATGTAAAACAGGCACAATGCAGGGGGTTTAGAATAAGGGATATATCTGGTGGGAGAAAGAGATATTACACAAGGTAACTTACTGTTATAAAGGGAAATATGACCAGATTGGGTGCAACATGGCATACATTGTTGAGAAGTTGCTTGGAAGTCGTAGGGAAAATCTTGTGAAACTGTTTAAGTGAGAATCCAGAGGAGTCTGCAGAATACCTATGAAAGGACAAACTGAGGCCAGAGAAGTCAACTCTTCAGATATAAGTTTAGCTGGAGAAAGTATGATTGCTAATGAAAATCTCTGTGACACAGACTGATTCACGTTACCTGAAACTGTTGATAAACACTGCACTTTCTGTTTTTGAATTGTGCATTCAGAATTTGTCAGCACTAAAAGGGCTTTGTTTGCATCTGAAGGGACCACTGTCTCTACTGTAGCTGAAGGACTGAAGTGTTGCCTGAACTACTGTTCTATATGTACTTCTAACGTTAAGTTTTATTTGTTTTTGGACAATAAAACTACATATTTTCCAAGAACTTGTGGAGTGTCTGATCTGTATTTCTCTCTTTCTTGCTCTCTCTCTCTCTCTCTCTCTCGCTTTATACATAGATAGATAGCAACAGATATAAATAGATATGTTCTGTGTGTATATGTGGGTCTGTGTGTGTATAGAAAAATTACTTTTGAAGAAACTCTTGAGAGATAACTTTCATTTTTTTTCTGTTACTGGTATTTATTCTTGCCATTAAATAAGTTCCCTTATCTGGTGATTGAACATTATACATGTATTCCAG